>NC_072731.1:127979078-128245589 GCF_026930045.1 Uloborus diversus | reverse complement strand
TGAAAGCACTGCCGACCAGCAAAAATAAAAACTTTTTAACGAATTTCAAAATCATAAGTTATGGATAATTGAATTCTTTTTTAAAATTCTGTACAAGTTTAAGATGTGGAAGAGTAAGATTTTTGAAAATTTCATGAAAATATGAAAAGGTCAAGTTGGGGATTTTTTTGCCCCTTTATTCGACACTAGTGGCACCCGCACGGCTTTGCCCGTAATAGAAAAATTAAAAGGTCTTTTGGTTCGCCAGTATATTTACAAATAATGTATGGTAAATTTTCTCGCCAATCGGCTTGTACCCACGTTACAGTTCCACGTTATGATAATTTCGTATCTCGCCAATTCGCTTGTGCCCATGTTACGGTTCCACGTTATGATAATTTCGTCATTAATGATAGTTTTTTTCTTAAAATTGGAATAGAAAAAGAACCACATCGAATTTTCGAAAAATCGCTTCGAGGTGCACACCCCCATGCTGCATTCTAACTTTGCGCCAAATTTCATGAAAATCGGCAGAACGATTTAGGCGCTATGCGCGTCACAGACATCCTACAGACATCCAGACATCCTCCGGACAGACATGACTTTCAGCTTTATTATTAGTAAAGATAAAGATAAATTCGATCCCATTTAAAAATTGCACAAAACATACTCAACTCATAATTAAATACAATTTAATTCCACTTATAAGATGCCGATTGATTCAAGAGCAAGGCTGGGTTTTTTTCCGTCAAAAAGATGTTACAAATTTAAAACCCGAATCTAAAACTCTAAATAAAGACTTAAAATAAAAAAAAAATTTAAAAAAAAAATCTGAGTTCAAACACTTTGTT
The DNA here is from genome assembly GCF_026930045.1 of Uloborus diversus. Taxonomy (NCBI): domain Eukaryota; kingdom Metazoa; phylum Arthropoda; class Arachnida; order Araneae; family Uloboridae; genus Uloborus; species Uloborus diversus. Next base: position 128,244,759 of record NC_072731.1, on the reverse strand, counting down.
ACAGGATGAATATTTTTCTAATACAGACAAAACTAGTAAGATAATTTTAACTCTTAAAGCCAACGCTTCTGTTTAATATTATTTTTCTTTCCCCATCAGTTTCCAATTCATTACTTGATTTTTGCCAGTTTTTTTTTGTTTGTTAAATCTGTGCAGAAATAATAAACGCAGAAAACTTTCAAGCACCAGGTGATGACAATCAACACAGCTGGTAGCCGATCGCCATTTTGTTTTGTTGCGATAAAATAAACAAGCAATACGCATTCTACATAGAATAACTAAAACAACCCCTTTTACGGAAATAAATGTAGCAATCATTTCGGATTCAGATCAGAAATGAAAATTTCACCAAGAAATGTTAGCAAAAAATGTATCTGCGAAATAGTCATTGATATTAAGTTATACAAATGGAACAATTAAGTTTTGCAGGATGTTCGAAGCTAAAAAAAAAAAAAAAACTCAATTAACTCAAAATTTAAATGAAATTCGACTTATAAACCTAATTTACTTGTGAATGATTTAAAAATAATTATAATTAAATTAATCACTTACCTTTGATAAAAGAATATCCTTTGCTCCGATTGTTTTGGAGCAATTGCTCTGAAAGCTGTTGAAGTTGGCAAGCAAAGAAAGTTTCTGAAACTATTCCAAGGTATACAGATATAGAGGGCGCTCGGATGCAGTGATATCGGAACGTCAAATATTACGTTATTTTAGCACGGGAATAATACCGTGGCATTAGAACGTTTTTTGAACGTCTAATATGACGTCACCTCAGAACTAAACCGGCACCGTGATAATATCACTGTTGCTGTACGTCTCATTTTACGTGCAAGTAACACTTAACACCGTCATTCGACCAATAACACGATTTCTGTACCAGATTTGAACGTTCTGGTGCTACTGGGGGTACGTTCCGACGCCGACGCTGGTCCAATGAAATATGATAACGTTGGACCAATGTTCGTGTGCTAGCTGGGATGTCATCTTTGATGACATTGGAGGAAGAGTTAAGGTGAGGTATGGAGATCTCTCACCCTGAAATGTTTCGAAATTGAAGTTCTAAAACAAGATTAATTCGAGAACTCTCTCTGGAAAATTTGTAGAGATTGAAGTCCTTGAACCGAAATTTTACATTATTTGTAAGGACGACGGATCCAACCGCTTACTTTATGCAAACATACCCCCTGGTAGTATTCCAATTATTTATATATCTTACGTTCGACGAACTCAACTGGTAGAAACACAAGCGCCTCAATCCCGGGATAAGAAATACGCAAATCGCGCGTGATTGGTCGCTGAGAATAAACCGCTAAAGGTGAAATTTCGCTATAATTGGAAAAATCGGTTGTAGAAAACAAAAACCGGTTAGTTGATCACGTGTCAGCTAATGATCAAGTGCTCCAATCAACAGCTTAGAATGGTAACCGGTGAGTAATGTAACCGGTTGATCATAGAACGCTGCGGTTAGTACCGGTTACTCACCGGTCTACCGGTGAGGTTTGTCGAAAGCAAGCATAGTGATAAGGTCCTTCGCCGTAGGTTTTACCATGTAAATCCCCCAATTTATAGTTGAACTGTAACTGTATTCATTTTTATCGATAACGTCTCGTCTGTTGTGTATTTTGCGAGAAGTTTCGATTTATTTTCGTAGTGGTTTTTAAACATTCTAAATAAACATTCAATTTATATTCTTTTAAGATGACTCGTCGGCTTCAAACGGTTGCTGCTGTAACATGTATGAAATTAATGTTATTAGTATTTAACGTTGTATTTTGGGTAAGTTGATAAAGTTATTTTTTCAGAATTGACGCAGTTAACAGCTGTGATTTCCTTGATAAACTTCAGTTGAACAACAGGTTGTTTCCCTTTAAGTATAGACATGGTTTCTGTTAGTTCAAACGCACTATGATGATTAAAAATATAATGTTACTTTTGGCGTTTTAAGGTGTCATTGCTTGTTCTCGGGTTTTATTTTCTTTTTACTTCCAAATAAGTACTTAAATTATAACGTATCGTGCGTGGATAGAATTAACTGAAATCCAGTTCACTTGTTAGTTTAAAGCTCTTTTCATTAGAAAGTGTATATCATTTGTAGACATGGTTTATTTACTTTTAGTAATTAGGATTATAAGATAGAAAAAAAATTTTGGAAAAAAATGGAACTGACTTCAAAATTGCTCTAAAAAGGGAAAAATAATTTTATTCTTTAAACACCATCGATAATACTTTTAAACATAATTTTTGAAGTTGGCACAAAAACAAAACGTAAAATCCAGTGTAACCATGCTTCGTTCATATTTTTTTCAGAAAATCATTGAAAGTTAGAAACGAATCATTTATATCGTTACTCAAAGATGCTGTTATCAATGCATAATATATGTGGTAGTAAAGGAACTAGGCCTGGTAAAATTTATAGTTGTAGTTGAATTATGGCGGTGAATGATCTGTTCTATCGTTTTTGCGCCAACTTCAAAAATTATGTTTAAAAGTATTATCGATGGTGTTTAAAGAATAAAATTATTTTTCCCCTTTTAGAGCAATTTTGAAGTCGGTTCTATTTTTTTCCAAAATTTTTTTTTTTCATCCTTTTTAGTGTAAATGTATATATTTCTGTAAAAGTAAGAAGTTACCATCATGAAACTTTACCCTTTTTTTTTCCTAAAAATGCTACATACTAAAAAAAAAAAAACTATAAGCACATCTTAAACTTTAAGCAATTGACACTAAAAATGTATCTTTACCACTTGAGAAAATGCCAGAATTTTCCAGATTAGGAAAGATACAGAAATCAATAGAACATTCGAGAAACAGCAGAAACGAAATCTTAGTAAAATTCGCTTTGTCCTAGTCGGGATTTGAACCCAGGTGGCTCGCGTGGAAGGCGAGAATTCTATCACTGAGCCACCGTTATCCACGGAAGGTAGGCGCAAACTTCGTTACAATATTTAATCATTTAATAGGGAAATTGCATGAAATTTATGGTTTTTTGCCCATAACTTTTTTTTGTAAAGGACAAATATAGTCAAACAAAGTAATGGGACCTAAGTTGAGCCATCTCCTATCCACTAAAGAAAGAATCATCAAAATCGGTTCACTAGGTAAGACGCTGTGAGTGGACAAACAAAAAAAAAAAAACATACATATGGTATGAACTGATAACCGCCTCCTTTTTGAAGTCGGTTAATGATGAAAGAAAAGAAACAGTAATTATTTGCTATGCTTATTGTCGAATTGTGTGCTATTTTCTAATAATTTTGTTTTTACATCAAACGCAATATTTTAAAATGACATTTCAAATTTGACAACATATTTACCTGTAGATTATAAACATGTGTGTCACTTAAAAATTAAAATCTGTAAATGCCATTTGTGAGAGCTGTTGTGCAGACCCAGATAATGTAGACAACACACGAACATTGCTCACAGAAAATTTTCATAGTTTTCTGACTATTTTGATATTTTTTTGGGGAGTGACAAATGCTGGTCGCTAATTTTGAGGTTCCCCCAATTAATTATACTGAAAAAAAGAGCAAATGTATTTGAAAAAAGCATGCTAATTTCATTGTGGTACTCTACTCGCTTTCACTTGACATTTCTGCTGGTGGTTGTTCTTTTGTGCAGCAAGACTATCAAATTGGGCTGAGCTCCCTCACTTTTCCAACTGGACCGTAACTTGGTGTAAAGTTTGACTTCCACAGTCAACTCATGCCATAAGAACCCATTATAGTAGGGTAGGCTACCATCCGCAACACAGCAACACCTTCACATAAAGAAAGGAAAAGTACTGGAGAAAGAAAGCACATCCATGAACGAGCTGTTATTTGCTGGTGGCCAAGATATAAGATTCTGGAGAACTGTGACACTCATCTTAGTACGAGATGCGGCCTTCAGGGAATAAAGGTTTGGCCTCACTATTAGCTGCATGCAATGTCATTATATTTATGATTCTATTAGCAGCATACTGCAGAATTGAGAATGAATGCAGATTATTCTTGTCCTTTTGAATTTTTTAACTCGATGTCTTTAAATAATATAGTGAGGATTAAGTTGACTTAGTTTCATTTTAAAGGAACTCATTTAGTATCTTTTGACTTGTACTTTTAATTCAAAGCAGATTGGACATTAAATCAAGTTGCACGATGGATCTTTATTGATGTTTAGAGATAGACTAGAGGTGTAATTTTTTAGAGACTGCTCCAGAATGATGAATTTAAATTGATATCTTTGAATCTTTTAAAAACGCTTCTGAATAATTTGCAATAGTTTGATAATAAATGTTGAATAGGAATGACAATTTTTTTCAAGCTTGCTTTTAAGGATTTATTGAGTAAAAGTTAATTTTTTTTTGTTTAAAATATTATGTTTTGTCATTTCAAGGGTAGTGTGACTGTTTTATTTATATTATAGGCTGCTGGAATTATTTTACTGGCTTTTGGACTATGGATGAAAATCTCCCTGCACAACTTGATGGAGCTGTCTGATGCATACAATGAAACAATTCCGTATGTGTTCATAGGAACAGGAGCCCTTATTGTGATGGCAGGATTTTTTGCTTGCTGCTGTACTGTCAAAGGACAATCTGTATTACTCTACATGGTGAGTTTTTTCTTTTTTTTTTCAGAAGCTTACAGTGCTAATGTCATTCTAAATGACTATTTTGTCTACTTTTTGTTAAAAGCCTGAAACCCACAGGAAATTTATTGTAATTGGAAAAAAGAATGACCCTCCCCCCCACTATTGCTGATAGTTCATAATTCTGTTGCATTATTTATTAAATTAGGGTATTTTAGGTAAAAAAATGTTTTTTTTTTGAAAAAAAGCAAAAAAAAAAAAAAACATTTTTTTTTGTTTAAACCAGGTTTTTTTGGTTTAAACTTTAAACACTATTTGTAAGAAATAAAATTTTATTTTAGAAAAATCATGAAGATTTTATCAATCAGTTGTAAAGGAATGTTTAATATTCACATTTGTACCTAATTTCTTCGTAATTAATTAAATAATTAACAGTCAAATCTTGTAATTTCATTTCCTCATACGTAGAGATTTCTATAGGAGAATATCCTATGAAAATCTTTATTATAAAAAACAGGGTTTGTACGCCTCCTGAAAATCCTGAAAACTCCTGAAATTTTATTTTTTCTTCTAAGGGCTCTTAAAACTCCTGAATTTTTGTTTTAACCTCCTGATTTTCCCCCTCTCCTCCTGAAAATAATTTTCAACAACAATCATTAATTTTAATTCCATATCATCTCCATTTAGGCAGCCATATTGAACCGCTGGCAACCAATCAAAATTCTCATACTATATACAGAGCACCCAGTGCTTTTCGGAAAGACGTGGGGTGTGTTCGAACCGACTGACCTGTTACTCTGTTCAAACATTCCCATTACGGTCACTGATTGTAACTGCCACTAGAGAACGAATCAAGAGCATGTGCTAATTTTTGTGTTAACAACAACAGCTATTAAGCATATTTTCTATGTTGCTAATTAGTAGTGCTATTGCTATTTTGTAGTATATTTAGTACTGATAATATGCCGATATATCTAATATTTTGTGTATTCCTGTTATTTTCAAATATTTTGAATCCAATTTTTTTTTTTGATTGAATAGTGTGTGGGGGAAAAAAAAAAAAAAAAAAAAAAAAAAAAACTAATCAATTAAAAATTTGACAGCAAAGTAGATTAATAGTTACTGAAACTAATTTTCTTGTAAAAACTGCTCGAGATATTGCTCCTAAAAATTTTGCTTTTGACTCCTGAAAACTCCTGAAGTTCATTTTGTCTGGAAGAGTATGAACCTTGTAAAAAATACAATACGTAAATGGGTCTTGGTATAAATAATCAAAGAAATAATTTACTGTGATAATTCACATCATTAATTACAAATTACTAGAATACATTCTTGTAAATTAATTTCCTCATAATCAGCGATTTACGATAAATAAAAAAAGTAAAATTAAAATCACGTATTCTAAAACATGGAAAGTATTTTGCAGTATCTACAAATGAATCACAAGTCTGATGTACATTACAGAATTTTAAAAATCAATAGATCAATGCATATTTTGTTTGAAGATTTAAAAATATTACAAATCATGTAATTTATTTCCTAATGTATCAATGACAACAATTATAGAAACAGAACAAGTAGTTTTTAAGAAAATCCATATGTTTTCCATTATAGACATTATTTCTCCTTGTTTAATGCATTTAGGAATACAAATTTTTTATCAAAGAAAAAAAAATAATTAAAAGCCTTCATATGAAAATACTCCTTTAGCATTCTCATATAAATAATAGCCGATGAGGAAGTAAGGCCTTGGTTTCCTAGAAGCGAATCGCCGATCTTCGACGTCGCTCATCGACGTAACGCTGAAATCAAAGTCAAGTGGATTCCGACATGACCACTCAGAACGCCGAATTGGCTCGGGCGCGCATGAGCAATAGAATCAAGTTTTCGCCTCGGCGAGGAACGACGCCGACGCTAAGCGTGTTCGCTTCTAGGAAACCAATGCTTAACCTGCGTGTTTCAACAATGAAACTCGTGCCAAGGTATGATAATTTGATAATATGTTTTGGTAATATTTAACATACAGGAAAATGCTTTATTGTGACAAGGCTTAACTCATTCCTGTGATTAACTGTTTTACTGGTAAGACTATCATTTTAGGAGAATAAAGAAACGTAAAAATTAGTCAGCGATGACCTCTATCTACTGGAGTTAATGTTTAATCCACTGGAATTAGGGTTAAACTGCCAAAATTAACTTAAACTACCAAAATATCACCAAACAGGCGATCACTGCATTCAAATGTACATAGAAGCAAATTTTCACCCGTCATACCATGACGGGCGACCTTCTAGTATTTTCAGGGTTCATACGCTCGTTCAAAACTCCTCCAATAGTCCTTCATTTAGGAAAATTTTTTGAAGGGCCCTTCAAAACTCCTTCTTTTTTAGATCAAGACTACATAATCATCCTCTATGACAGTAATTTAAAATACTTCGATTGACAACTTAACTTCGTCACAGGGGCGAAGGTATAAGAGCAATTTTTATGTAGTAATTTGATATATATTTTTTTTATTAGGATGTGATTTTCAAATTGGTTATAAAAGTCATAAAAGTTGAATGTGAAAATATTATTAGATGACTAAGACATTTCGTAAGTGAATTAAATCATGCTTAAATGGTGCTTGGCTATTTTGTCAAGTATTGTGATTATTGCTTTTAACTCCGCCACACTCTCAGTAGCAAAAGTCAGTTTGTTCAATACTTAAGTATTAAAAAATAGATTAGTAGATGTACTATATTAAGTGATTTTGTTAAAAAAGCAATTTAGTAAATTGCAGTTTTGACATTGTAAAGAGTCATCCACAAGGGATGTCATGCCTTGAGGGGAGATGGGCTCATGAAATTGTGACAAGGGAAAGAGAGGGTGCCAAAAATTGACATCACACAGTTATTATAACAATATGTTTATGAAAAATAAGGCATGTGACACGGGAAGGAGAAAGGTAAAGTGTGACAAAGGTGAAAGGAATTCAAATCTGTTGAAAAAAAAGAAACAAAATTTATTAGAATAGCTCAAAATTACTCCTTCAAAATCTCATTTTACTCCTTCAAAACTCCTTCATTTAATTTCTGAAAATGAGTACGAACCCTGTATTTTAATAACAAAGACTTATAAAAATTAATGTTTATTGATTCTTCCACTCATACATGAGACTTCTTTTATAATATTGGGATAAAAAAAGTTTTTTGAGGAGTGAAAATTTGCCAGTAATTTTTTTTATAAGAGCTCTGACTGCATCATTTATTGGGGATGCAAAAGGTGAGCAGGTATAAGCACAATTTTATGCCTACTCCAAGTGTTCTTGGACTTCTTTAGTTATTTTTTTCAGTTGTCATTTAAATATTTTAGCGTTAAAACTTGTACTATACACTACACATCCCTTCAATGGTATATAATCTAGTAATCAAGCAAATTAGGTAGTAAATGAAGTTTTGGTTGAAATATGCTTTTTGGACTATTTTGAAATGCAAAAGACAGAAAAATTATGATAATTGAATAAATAAAAAAAAGAGCTACTTGGATTTTTTCTTCATGTAATTTTAGAACTTGGTTGGTCTGCCTTGTATATTTATGTACCTAATAGGAAAGCTGCATTGATTTCAAAAAAGAAAAACTATTTAGCAAACTTGCATGAACTTAAAAAATGCAAGTTTCTAAATTAATTAAATCTGTAATTCATCTATAAAACTGTGCTAGTTACTTTGCATCAATTAGATTTTACTCTTTTCAATTATATATAAAATTTAAGAAAACATTTGGGGGAAAACGAAGTTTTTGAAAAAAAAAACAATTTTGGAAACCCCCCCCCCCAAAAAAAAACATATGGTTTTTTTGAAAGAACCTCTTGGTTTAAACTATGGTTTAAACCAAACAACCATGACTCTATTGCTTGACTATTTTGATTTAAATTTTCCATATGAGGTAGTGAGAAGCAAAGGGATGCAAGTGGTGAAATTTAAAATTTGGCGGTAACCAGTACAAATGGTAAGTGAACCTCTCCTCTGTCTTAGGGCAAGAGATTGTACTAGTAGCCCTGGTAATTTCTGCTATACAGCATGATTTAGAAAAAAAGTTCAATGAAAGCTTACCTAGGATCTGATCTTTAAACGAGTTTTACTCGAAACTTAAAATAGTCCACTTGCATCCCTTTGCTTCTCACTGCCTCTTATGTGTAAAAAAAAAGGGATTGAATAAGTCTCTTTTGGAAATACTCGGGATTTTGGAATTTTTTGGAAACTAACCCTCCTTACCCCTCCCATTTTGTACTTCAAAACTTGGCAACAGTGGTGGCCACTGGCCTCTGAAAATTTTTAAGTCTTGACCTTGGGGGGGGGGGCCCTAGGATCGGATAAATATGGTCTTGATATGGATTGAAAAACTTTTTATTTATTTCAAATATGTGGTTGGAATGGGGGAGGGAGGATTTTCTCACTCATGTTTTTGGCAGTGCAATTTCAAAGCAATTGAATTTAGATATTCATAACAGTGTTATGTGAATATTGGCTCTGAGGATTATTCTTTAATATTTCATTCAGTTTTATGTACTTTCTAAGCTATTTGTTTTGTTTTTATTCTGTACATTTTCATACCACATGTTACTGTTTGCTGAAAATTATTTTTTGTCAATAAATGTTGCAAAATAAATTACTTTAAAAATATTTTTTCCAACGATTAATCAGCAAAATTTGGCTGATTATAAATAATTGGCAAAGTGGGCGATTATGACTGAGTAATTGTTACATTCCTATAATCAAATGAGTGACTTGAAATATGGTAGACCAGAATTAGACTGTTCTGGCTCTTAGCTGTAGATTTGAGTGAGTATTTCATGAAAAGCTTTTTTTACCCCCTAATTTTTTCACAGAAACATTAACAGTTGCTTATTTCTCTAAATCATTAATATTTTTCTACAGCTTGCAATATTCCTGTCCGTGGTGCTTGTGCTCGAAATAGTTGCTGGAGTGACATCTTACATATACCGTGATAGAATCCGGCAAGGCTTTGAGACGGGGCTGAACAAGAGCATCTCCCACTATGGTCACGGTGGCATCCGAGACAAAGACATTGATTTGCTCCAGTCATACGTTAGTTTCATGGTTATTTAAAAATCTGGTATCATTTTCAAGTTAAGATAAAAGAGCAATTTTGCATTAATGAAGATGGCAAAGACATCTGTGTTTGAACAACAACCCAGTATTCTTAAGTTTTTGTAGATTTTACTAGACCTTGTGAGCATATGCATAATATTACCAGGGACAAAGCCTTCATAGAAATCTTATTGCAAAGATTTCACCAATCTATCCTAATATTATAAAAAGAGGGTGGATTTTTGTGTGTTTATATGTTCGAGGTCATCTCCCGAACCATTGCAACTATTTAAAAAAATATTTCACTATATGAAATGTGCATTCTTACTGAGTGACGTAGACAATAAATTATGCATATATGTACTTATATTATTTTTTAAAACTATTAGTTTGTCTTCGCTACTAGTTTATGTTTCGTACTGATCTATTCTTATATATGCAAACACATACGCTGATTGTCTTGCAATTGTAATGAAAAAAGAGTTTAAGATTCCATTTGAACTAAATGCTAAGGGATAGAAACAATTAAAAGAAAAAGGAACATGAGATTAGTCAAAACCTTTACATGTATTCGAGGCTGCAAAGAGTAATGCATGTAACACTATATTAGCCTTGGACATTGCGAATCATTTAGAGTTGCGGAATGTTATTGCATCAAAATTTATTCATATGAATTATAACTGGGATTCGCTTCAAGCAAATTAGTTTTTTAATTCAAGAAATGCAGATAGACAGTGATAATTCATGTTTCTAAAAGTTGTAGTTTTGCATGTATTTCGGGCCATTCTTTGAGGTTTTCTATATATACTAATATTATATAGAGAGAGGGTTTATTTTGTATGTTTCTATGTTCTGGACAAGATTGATACATGATTGCAACCAACTGAATGAGTATGTTTCCGATCACACAACGTAATTAGAAATCGATCAGAGACTTGCCTGTGATACCAGAACGCAAATAAATGTTTATGGACATACCAAGGGCGCATATATGCAAAGTTTTAAGGGGGGGGGGGCTCAAAAAATTTCCCCATGGTTTAGCAGAATATTTTCCCATGGAAACCGATTTTAGTACAGATCTAAGAAATTTTTATACATTTTTGCAAAGAAAAAAGCACTAAAAGCAAGGAAGTTCTCATTTCTAAGGGGAGGGGGGGCTCAAGCCCCCCCTTGTCCCTCTATATGGGTGCCCTTGGGACATACCGGTGGAACTGAAGGATGTGTGTGCTGTTTTTTTACTAAATTGTAGCATTTTTACTTTTGTGGTGGAAAAACTGACCACTCCAGATTTAAACTACTTTGAATGTCTCCCTTTATAAAGACTCTATACGTTTCATAAGAAAAAACTGTGCCATTTGGAAAGTCTTCAAAAGGTATGTCCTATAATGTAGAACGGATGTTATATGAGCCACTGTTTGAATATAGAAGCCTAGGATAACATTGTGAAAGGTGTCATCTTTGCATTTTGCCGGTGACTCTTATCAAACTATTCCTGTGGTTCCCTTGATAAACGCGTGCAAATATACCTCAAACCTGTTTAAAGTCATCCCCTTTTAAGAACTCTGTATGATCTCTTTATCTTAAAAACACCTTTAATAGTCCATATTCTTTCTATTAAAATTAAAGATGGTTTTCCAATAATTTTGTTGCAAAATTTTAATCTGTCTTGTATACGCAATGGAACTGGGCCCCAAGTAAAATCAATATGAACTAATATGATTTAGAGTATTATTCTTACTGTACCAGCAGCAAGTCAGTCAGGAATATTCTTCAAAATCCTATGCTCCTCGCATATTTCTATTCCTAATATAAATAATATTAATTTATAATGAAAATTTTTTAAGTCATCACCATCATAAAACCTGAAAGTCAAACATAGAATTATGTGCAGTACAACGTCACTTTGGGGAAGATTATATTTTTCACGGGGGAAGTAAAGTTTGGTCTCTTTAGATAAGGTATGAGAAGTGAATCAATTTGTTTCAAAACCTTTTTAAAAAAGAATAACAAAAAATGTTGCATACAATGATATTTTAAAACAAAAAAAAAAAAAAAAAAAACCGTATAATATTTATTTAAGACAGATAATATTTCAACCCGAACAATTTCGGGACGGGCCCCTAGTAACATATACTGGAAGTTATTTTGGAAGGGGCGCAAGGTAAATATTATGAGAACTTTCCTATCTTAAGTACAAAAATATAAAAATCCTTTTTACAAAATGATATAGTTTTAAATCTGTTTCTTAAAAGCCTCGGTGTTTTGGCTTCACTTTTAGGAAGCTTTACGAGTGCACTATGGGCTTTAACGCTATACAAAATTCAAATAATGTGAAAAAAAATTAATTTGTATTGATAAGAGTGATTTTATTTATCGAAATCAATGTTTAAAATTTAGGTTAAAAATTAAGAGTATATCCACATAGTACCCCCACATAGCTTATAGTCCCCCCCCCCTTGTTGCTCCCTTTTTACTATTTTTTTTTGTTTTAAAATTGTTTATTCCTCATGTGAACTTTTAATTGATATTATACTCTACACTACAATACTGATTTTTTTTTCCATTGTGCCAAAAAAAAAAAAAAAAAATTACTCTTTTTTTCAAAATTTTTTAAATGTAGTAAATCGTTTCTACATTTTGAACTAACAGGCTGTAATAACACCTTTTGGGGGAGAATAAAGTGGCTAGCAAGGGTTTAAAATTATATTTGTTCATAGAGTGTGCTTTTCAAACTGTACGAGCTTTTGTATTCTGTTTTTGTGCATCATAGCATAACGTTTGCATTTATTTTTCAATAACAATGAGAAATATAATTTTTTAAATTTTTATTTTGATAACCTGTTGCCCTTTTTAAAGGGCAATAAGTTCTAATCTCATCTTTTGCTTTATTTAAAACTTTGAACTAGAACATCTCCTTGAGTTTGGATCACAAATGTTTAAAAAAATTTTTTGTTGTTGTTGGATTATCTCCCTAAATATGAGTTAGATACCTTGGGTCTTTAGGTTTCATATTTTTCACTAGTTTTCTTTTTTTGCCTCAAACTTTCAATATCTGAACTCTGCACCTCATTCGTAAACCACTTTTATAACTGGAAGTATGCATTTGGGACCAAGGGTTTTGAAAATAGAGGTCGTGCAGGCTAAATGGGCTGTATGTATTCAAAGCACACTTAATAGGTCAGTTTAATTTGAAAATTAATTCTTATTCGTTTTTCATATTTGTTAAAATGATAATTATACTTTCAGTCTTACACAAAATGATTATGTAATTAATGATACTTAAAATAAAAATGATAGTTAGAATGAAACAGGATAACTGCTTATTTCTCTTCCAAAGCTGTTAAATACTTGATTTTATCCTATACATCCACTCAATGTGGGCAAAAATATTTCCAGTGTGTATGCTCTTTTTTTTTTGAGAATACAATGAATTAGAACTGTTCAATGTATTGCTGTGACATTTTTGAAAAGATAGAATGCATTTTTGTTATCTGGGATAGATAAGCTGTGATTTTTTCCCAATTGAAGACATTTCAATTTTTGTTCGCGATGGAGTGCAACTAAACAAATACCTAATTGTGTGGGGAATTGTTTCAAACTTGTTGTCTTTTACAGCTGAAATGTTGTGGCGTAAACAGTTACATAGATTGGTACAGCAAGTGGAACAACGGATCTGTTCCACTGAGCTGTTGTCGAGACAAGAGCCACTGCCACAATGCTCCGTTGGAAGATGAAGCGGAAATATATACGTCCGTAAGTTTCTGAGTAATTAGAATAGATGCTTCCTGTTTGATGATTTTTTTTCTGATCCTAATAACTATATCATTTTTCTATTAGCTTCTAATATGCTCTATTGAAAAAAATGATACTTAACTTTTGATCATTTGAGCTTAAGAATGGAAAGATATGTGTTAAAGGTGCTGATCGAGCAAAAAATTGTGCATGAAATATCAGTATTGAATGTGGCCACTTTTCTGATATCACTGATTACATTGTTTACTTCCAATTGCAAAAAATTATTTGGTAACCAACACTTTGGGAGTTTTTTCTCCTTCAATTGTTACAGGTAATTTAGTTGCCAGTGCAGGCTGCACTGTGCTATTTTTATTTTAATGTGTTTCCCTCACTTTTAAAGTTCAATCTCTTTTTGACTGCAGCTGAATTTTATGTTTGCATAAGTAAGCAACTCTGCTTGTCTTTTTTGACTTTCTGCCTTAAATAATCAGTGCATTCTTGTTTCATGCTTGATTTAAAGTAGTATGTATTTGTCTTATTTGGAGTTAAATGCATATGATTTCTTTCTAGGGCTGCTACAGTAATATTGTTGATTTTGTGAATCACAATCTGGGAATTATATTTGGTGGGGCTTTGGTGCTCTCAGTTTTCCAGGTGAAGTAAAAATTAAAACTTATATTCTTCTTTTACACACTTTTATTGAAATGATTTTGTATAAATCTTTTTGTATAAAAACTGTAGTAATAACAAATTTTGAATTAAAATGAAGTAAAATTTACTTCCATTACCATGTAAAACATTAAACAAACTTTGTATTTTGTAGTAAGTTACCGCCCTAAAGCCAGGGCTAAGGCAGAAATACTTAAAATACACCGCCAGCTCAGTTATTGGAATAACTGAGCTGGCGGTGTATTTTAAGTGTTAAACAAACTACCATGTAGACATTCATTATTTAATTTTATAAGTACTAACAAAATGAATCAAGTGTAGTTTAATCCTTCTGCTGACTGCATGGTTAGTGCCTAAAATGACAGTTTGTAAATGAATTTCTAGCATATGAGTTGGCTTTGGTTTGAATTGAAAATTTAACTGTAAATGTGGATATTTTAAAGAAAAATATAGATATGTGAGAGTGTTTGGTAAAAGCCCTTGTTTATAAAGGTTATGTATTATTATCTGTTTTAAACTAAAAAGTTTATCCTATGTTTTAACCATAGTGGTAGGCAATTAAAATGCTACTGTGATTAAGGTTGAGCAACTTGTGTACAGGAGCAGGGGGGGGGGGGGGGAGAAGGGACACCTGTTGGTCTGGACCCAAGCCTGAAGGCACCAGAGATTTATAAAATGAGAAGTGAAATATATGATGGGAGGTAAGGGTAATCAATTCGGAGAGAGCCCGAAAAGTTATTTATGATGAGCCCCAAAATTTCTGTGCATGCCCCTGCTTGTGTGCCCTGTTTTCTCACTCAAAATGCTATTATATAATACAGCACAGTAATAATTATTGTATAGACCCCCCTCCCTCCAAAAAAAAGTCGAATTACAAGACATAGACCTAAGTACTGGAATGTACCTGTTTCTGTGACTATTAGGGCGCTTCCGAAATCTGGGGGAAAAATTAATTTTTCATTTCTCTCGATCTTAACCTCTTATTTTATGCCACTATATACCATGATAATATGTATAAAATTTTTGAAAAATATATTTATATTTAGAGGTCGCGTGCAGCCACACTCAAGTTTCGTAATATTGACAAAAATGTCCAATTGCCAATGCGTAATTACTTGTAAAGTTATTTTACATATTTTTTAAATTTGTGAAAAAAATATTATGTAGTTACAAAAAATTATAAGTAACAAATCATGGACAGAAAAAATATGAAAAGCTAATCAAATCCAGAGATAATATGAAAGGCAAATCAAACACGCAAAACGTATTATAACTTACTAATTAAGCCTGGAATTAACTTTGAAGTGCATTTTTCCAGAATCCTCGTTAATTTTTTCGATATTCTTGGACCACTTGAAGAAGATACTATTTCTGTTCTTCGTTATTGTCTTAGCAAATGCTTCAATAAGAGTCATGCCATGGTCTGCATTGTCATTCACAACTCCCAGTTTCTTTGCTTTTTTGAAGCGTCACTGGTAGCTATCTTTTAGCTCCCTATGCTTGTCTTCAGTTTGCAGAAATCCCTTGTCGATGCATAATAATAAGCTAAAAAAACATGTTTGTGTTTTTTGACAAAAAAAAAACGCATATTGTTTAGTCCTGAACCCGTCAATATCCTTCCTCCTTTTGCACTCTGCCGAACTTCAGTGATTCACCCTCACGATCTCTCATGAAAAACATTTACCATCTTTTGCTTTTTTTTCACTCAAATATTGAATGAAATTGAGCTAGTGGTACAAAATGCTCACTGATGTGCTAAAAATGGAGTTTGTCTGTGGGCAGTTGATATTTCTGAGTTTTCCTCTTTGTATGCTACAAGATGCTGAAAAATTTTCAAATCATTGATTGATGCATGCACATGAAGGGGTGCTGTTAACCAAGCTGTCTTATATTCTTTCACAATGAAGATATAGGTGCTACTAATCCCTTTGTTTTTTCTTGCTGCAAGTTGAAACTGATTACAATAAATCCTATACCAGCTGTAAAGAATTTGCATTCCCCAGGCATGATAAATAGCTCCTGGAGCATGATAGTGTTCACAATGAATAGGTGTTTCATTCATTAAAATAACATAAATATGTTCTAGCATTCCCTGTAATTCTCTCTTGCACAGGACATCAACAGATGACTTGCAAAATCAGTCTCAATGTCTGTCAGTACCTCAGCGTTTCTCACTCCTGGCTCAAAATTAGAGTTAGTCAGTCTTTGACCATGATTTCTGCATTCATTTAAAAAACTATCAAGTAGGTCTACAGAATGTTGTCTTGTGCATTGCATAAATACGTCAGAAAGCCCAATTGCTAGAATATGGTACCAACAAACAAAATACAAAAGTCATTTTCCAAGATTTTGTTCCAATGTCAAACATACTCTAATTTTAATACCAGTATTCAAGCATATACGCCGAATGAGCTTAGTAAGCTCATAAGCTCATTTATCTACAATTCTGCATTTGCCATATCAATTCTTGTCTCTTCACTGT
The DNA here is from genome assembly GCF_026930045.1 of Uloborus diversus. Lineage (NCBI taxonomy): Eukaryota > Metazoa > Arthropoda > Arachnida > Araneae > Uloboridae > Uloborus > Uloborus diversus. The sequence goes on along the minus strand of NC_072731.1, from coordinate 128,228,205 downwards.
AAGAACTCTTTTGTTGTTCATCAATTATCTAACCTGGTATTACTTCTAGTAGCCAAATCTTCTTTGTTTTTGTTGATCCTAAGAAATGTCTTTAAAAAAAAAGAGAAAAGAAAACAAAGCAGAATAGCTGGAAATAAGATAAATTATTCTTGCTTTGTACTTTAATAATAATAAAGTTAAAAATAATATTTTTTTGTCCATACACTTTTTGTTTAATGAGTATGAAATTTATTCTATCTTCCAGATATTTGGAATCTGCCTGGCTGGTTGCCTTGGTAAATACATTGAAAAGGCTAAGTATGAACCAGTGGCATAAACTGCATGTGAGTTTTCTTTTCCTTTTATGTCATATTTATTCTGTCCCAGAGATTGCAGATAATTCGCCAAATTTTAGAGTTTTACTGGTTTCTAGATCTGTTTTATGACACTTAGCATATACAGTCGAACCTCGTTATCACGACACCTTTGAGACTGTCAACTAAGTGTCATCATAGCCAAATCGACGTCATAACTGGAATAGTTAAAAAATTCATAATTTACATTAGTTAACCGTAAAATTAATGAAGATTTAATGAAGAAATTAATACTTTTTATGTTTTTAATTCAATTTAACTAATGTAAGTTTGAATTATTGGCGAATATATATATATATATATATATATATATATATATATATATATATATATATATATATATATATATATATATATATATATAAACTTCACTTATTTTTTTCTCAATGCTACAATAATTTCCAATAAAATGTTTGATAAATTTTTGAATAACATTTGTCACACTCCTTCTTCCACAAAATTACCAGCAAGCAGCAAGAAAGAAACCAATTCAAAACTCTTCACTTTTGTCCGTAATTTGATTAGATTTTGACGGCTAAGCCACACCTAGCAAAGATGAAAAAACCCTTTCTAATCCTTTTATCCACTTTAAGCGTCGTGTTTCCCTTTTCAATCCAATGAGGAGCCCCTTATCTCTTTTTCTCACATGGGAGAAGCTTGTTGTGACCACCTACAGCTTAACGTAGCTATGGTCTTCCTCTTCCCTTGCTTTTTCCCTGGTCCAGTATTACAATCAACCTGCTCTTAATTCCTTTATATTGTCCATCTTGTCCAAGTCTGAAACCTGTACCTTTCAGAACTTATCTACTCACCCCCCACCGTTCTCAGGGTGTCATGCCTGGTCAAATCTCTTGTCAGAGTCCGAAGTTCCTACAACAAACAATTCCAGATGTCTTCATTATTTTACTGAAAGTTTTTCAATTGCAAAGAAATATTTGATCCCGTCTGCGCAACTCCAAGCGTCATTGTAACCGGAGTTATATGAAAAAAAAAACTGTCGTAAAATCCGGACCCACTTAACATTATCATTAACTCGATTTTTGGAGAGATAGCTTCCCAGAGGATGTAAGCAAATTGACCAAGTGTGTTAATAGGTTTAAATTTATTTTGGTTCTTATTATCAGGGGGCAATATTAACATTGAAAAGACTTAGCAAGTGCTATTTTTTTGTTCCAAAAAAAAAAAAAAAATATTTTTTAACCAAAGTTGGTTGTTGCTCTGATTTTTCAGATTGCCATGACCATGGTTTTTATTATTTATTTAGGGAGTAAAATTTTCGTCGTTATAGTATAAATAATCTGTGGTTTGATTTTATTCATAATTTTTTTTCAGGGCTTAACTCAAGCAGACTTTACACTAAAAAAAAAAGGAAGGGGGTTCTTTGTGTAAAATTATATTTTTTTCTGAAAAAGCACCTATATTGCACTTAAAAGCAAAACTTCATCTTCATACAAAATTTCTAGATTTCTAATTCTCATCATATAAGGTTGATCAGAAATAAAAATACATGACAGTATATGCTGTAAATACAGTCGACTCTTGCTACTACATGATTCGACTTACGCGAAATGGCTATAAGGCGAGTTTTTCCTAGGAGTAACGAATTTTGGAGTTTACGTGAATTCCTCGCCCACAACAGGAAAATTTTCGGGGGCATAATTTCGGTAAAGAGCAGATTAAGTCTTTCTTCATCTGTCGGGCAGATAGTGGATTCAAGTAAAATTTTCGTAAACTATGAGGAAGCTCAGATTCCCGTAAAAACTCTTCAAACATGCTTACAAAAATCATTGAAAAAAGCCATTTTCTAACAATTTATTAATTTTAGAATGGGTTGTCGGCCCAAAATTTTCCGAATTGTCGGATCACAACTACCCCTGATGTGCATGCGCTGTCAAGAGAAGCCTGATAACAATATGAGATCGTGCATCATAAATTATCATCATCTTCATTTTTTAATTGACGAGTATAAATACAATTACTGTATCTACTGCTCAGTACTATTATAGTGCTGAATTTTATTGTTACTACAAACTGTACTTAAGGAACTGTTTTATGTTATTTCTCTATCTCCAGTTGATCAATCATTTTGTGCTTTGTAACAGTATTTTATATTGAATTATACTGCTTTTTTAAAATAAAAAATCAGTTCTTTATGTAAATCCTTTTCCACAACGCAAAATTTCAACTTATGCGAGGGGTCTTGGAACGGATCCTTCGCGTAAGTCCAGACTCGACTGTAATCTTTTTGATAAATGTACTGGTATATATCGACCATAAAATCTTTATCTTGACTACCACATCCTAATCACCACTTCTTTTTTACCGATATACGTCGTATTATCTATTCTAGAAAATTAAGTCATAATATTATGATGGGTGCAAATTTTTAGTTATTTCTATTCCATTTCATTTGTGGAAAAAAGAAACCCAATGAATAGACTTTCGCAATTTGTGATTTGGTACAAGACAGTTTAAATTCAATTTTTTTAAACTTTTTAAATTCAAATTATGTTACTCGCAACCACGAGTTGCAATAGGACACTACTCGTTGAGTTTCTTGTTTCTACAAATGGAATGAAATGGAAATGAGAAAAAAATTGCCACCTGTCAGTTAATTTATGAAACACGGCAAGCAATCAAATCAGTTTTTCTAAAAGAGTAAAGAAATAAAAAAACTAACGAGAATATTTAAGTTTAAGAAAACCTAAAGTCTAGCATTGTTTTAGAAAAAGAATTTATGTTGTAACGAAAGATTCAAGCCACCACTTATATCGTTTGTACAATTTTTTTTTCTTTCTTGGCCGGAAACTTTTGTTACAACCATTAAATGAAATGCATAAAAAGAAAAAAAAATTAGCATTACAAAATTATCGTCTGCCCTCTGAAATACCATAACAGAAGTTCTAAATAATTCAGGCTTTTACGGTTTTCCTTTTCTTTTAAATATACTTTTTTACCCTTTATCAGTACTCTGTAAATTTAAATACTGATAACCTTTTACATAAATTGAGCTACGAAATATGTTTTCCAATCAAATTCACATATGAAAACTATATTCTTGAAACAAATAAGATTGAAAAAAAAAAACTTTTAAACATAAACTAACCTTTGATCTTATGAATAGTACTTACAGAGCCTTTTCAACCACTAATATTGCCTCCTGATGACAAGAACTTAAAATAAATCTAAACCTATTAACACATTTTGTCAATTCGCATTTAAAAGCTCTCTTCCTGACATCATAAAATCTTCAAACACCCTGACTTTTCAAAACTTTATAACTCAGTCAATTTTGGTTGTAGAAGAGTGATTTTTTTTTTTTTTTAGTTTCAAACTTTAGTGTGTCAAGAATATTTTACAAAATATCATTGATAGGACTGGGGGACTGTAAAAAAAATAGATTTTGTAATTTTTTCAGAATTTGATTTTTTGACAAAAATTTCATAAATTTTAATTCCTTACGGAATTTAAAGATTTTTTCCAATTGGAACTATAGTCTTATCTCTTAACAGTTTAGAAATTAGCTATTGGTCCACCAATAGGGTGGACACCCTGTATTGGTGGACCAATATATATATATATATATTTATTAGTATAATATCATCAATACTGTAATATATTTTATAGTTTTTTTTGGGGGGGGGACTAAAAAAACATTACCCACAAAAATCTGAAACTTAAAATTTGTAATTAAAGATAGTACATTTTTCCTAAAATAATTTCCAGAAATATTAATGATGTCATCCATCTATTTTCTGCTTAAGATAATTATTCTAAGAATTTATGCTGGTTTAATGTCTTTACACTTGTAACATCTGTTTTGCTTTCTGTTGGTTTCATCCTGTTCTATTCCGTTTTTACCATTTTTTCCACTGTCCTGGAACAAACCCAACCCTGAATTCATAGGCAAACATAGTGAATTTTGTTTCTTAGAATTGCATATGGATCTATACAAAATAATAAATGTAGAAGCTGCTGCATCTTGTTGTTCTAATCAAGCACATAATTTGTGCTTGAATATTCAAAACTTTGCTATAGCTGTGCCATTCTGTATTATTTTAATTTTTTTCGAGAATTCCCGTGTACCCTTTGCAAAAACGATCCTATTAAATAATTATTGCTGATAAGATAAATACCTTTGTGCTGAAAAGTAAAGTAAGAAATAATGTCAAAAAAGCACAATTGCTGATTACTGCAGAGTGCAGACATGTTTCAGCGTTACAGGGAATGCCTTTTTCAATGCAAAAAGTAATGAGCTTATGGATGAAAAGACATCCAAGAAAAGCCAAGAACTAGATAAGCAAACAGCTTAAAAGATAAAATAGCAGATTAGCCAAACATCAATGAGAAAATTATAAACCAATAAAGAACCAACAGGAATGCAAACAAAGGGCAGGAGCTCTCTCAAGAGGTACAGTAAAGCCGAAAGAAAGAATTCAATTGGACAAAGATTAAGCCAAAGCTTAAACAAAAAGAAAATGTCAATAACCGGGAAAAGCAAGAAAGGAAAAGCTGAATAGAAAAAAAAGCACCAGGAAATGAAAGGATCAAAAACAAAATTTTCGGAAAAGGAAAAAATAAAGATGAAGAGAAGAAATGGGGGATAATGTCAACATGACAAAAAAGTTAAAAATAAACAAAGCAAGATAGATAAAAATGAATGGAAAAATAAAAAAGTATGCAAAATAGAAAAAAAATGGATGGGGAAAGGACAAAGATATGGGTGCCAGACATGTCTGGCACCCATTTGTGCTTTTTTGACATTGTTATTTCTTTCTTTAATTATTGCTGATATTCTAATTTTGTTGTTGTTTTTATATTGAATAAAATCTGAGACCACAATAGTCAATTTGTCATCTTCCTCTATTTGTAATCAGACAAATGCCACATAATTCATTATTAGAATCTTTTTTTGTTATTTTAAAACCTGTACTGAAAACATTCAAAGAAAACTAACATCTCTGCATATTTTGAGAATTTAATTAAATGGTTGTTTTCACTGTCAAGCATTAAAGAAACATGAGTTCAATAATAATAATAATTTTTAAAAGAAGTAATTGTTGAATTTGAGTTGGCTGTGGTCTCCAACGACCTTAGCATCTGCTTCCATTGTGCCTCTTTATGTTACAACTTATTTTTCATGAATGAAATAATTTTTGTTTGGCTAATTTTATGTATGTTATTAAAAACATACATTTTATTCACATTGTATTTTGCCCAATTTATAACAATATTCAATTTTAAAATCTCTTAAGACTTAATAATTTTTGGTAATAAGGCATTGCTTAGTACATGGATGAAAACAGCCCAAAGAAAAAGAGGAAAAATTGCACTGCTTAAAATTTAGATTAAAAAAAAAAAAAAAAGCGAAACTATACATATATATTGATACTATGCTGTCTTTTAAATATTAATAGAAAAATTTGTTTTATTCTTTTTTACTTGTAGAAATGCTAGCATATAAAAAAAAGGAAAATCTCGAATCCGCCGAAGATTTTAAATCCCTGGTACCGACGAAGTAAACGATACTGTACCATTATGGCTTGATACCGATATTTTCCTAGATCGATTTCGCGACATTGTGACAATGTCATATGTACACTAGGGTGGGCCGAAAAAACTTTTTTTGGAAATCTGTTTTTGGATAGTGCGGAAAAGTTGCTATATGGGCCCGTTATTACCCATAAAAAATTTCGCGAAATTTGTTTAATATTTAGCCGGCGCTATTTGACCTTGAAAAACTGAAAAAAGGGGCAAAAATGCACTTTTTTCAAAAAAAAGGGGGGGGGGGGGGGTCGAAAATAAAAGTTTGAAGCTAGTTTCAGCAAACATTAGAAGTATCTGTCAGTGAATTAGTTGAAATCCTCAAAGACTTTTATACATTTCGTAGAATATTTAGCTACGCTCCTTTATGACTGAAACATCGAAAAAATGAAAAAAAAAATTAAAAGTAGTTTCGAAATAAGTAAGTACTGAAATGTTACGCAATACGTTACTTAGAAAAAACAGTGAAAATTCAATCAATTTTATGCGACATTTGTACACCAATTTTAAAAAATGCACACACTCAAATAAAAAATAGTTACATAAGATTCTAATTTTTTAATCTTCGGTTCCAATTGTTTCTCCTGGATAATAAACGGCACTCAACTATTTCTATTATTCCTAAGATTATTTTATAACTATTTTATATATATTTGACAAATAGAGCCCTTGAATATTAAAAAATGTGAATCCTCTGAAGTCCTTTTAACTGATTAAGGAATTGAACGCAAGTATTCTTCTTTTTCTCAAGCCATTTCTTCTTCTCGACTTTATGACCCACTTAAGAGACAAAACCCCCCGACAAGAAATGCTGTAATTCTACACCTCCACAGCAGGGAATTAAGCAATTAAAGGGGTCCTCTCTTGTGTCCAATGTGCACAATGAGTTGCCACTGAGGCATCTTATACTGGAATTGGACGGTTGCACAAAGTGGCCACATTCATATTCTGGAGCTATCGAACAACTTCTTAGAGATTGTAAAAAAAATCCGGTGGTCAAATTTGATAAAATTGACTGCAATCTTCTTGTTTTGGACATGGAAGATATAAAAAATTTAAGTACTGAACAACAATATTTGTATAGAATCTGTCTTTCCGTAAAAGATGGTAGTTGTCCTTCAAGCGTGGCTGACAGTAGCCCAGGCAAACTCAGTCAGTCATGCGCGATGGTTGACAACTACAAACCGTTTGTTACGCTTGTATATAGGCACTCCAACTCCATCAGAAAACCTTACAATGCTTGTAAATTATGTAATTTTAGTTTATGCTCCAATGTGGTTTGAAATAAAAATGAAACCGAACTGCCAGTACCGCGCCCAACATTTTTGGAAAATGATTTCTCTTGCAAGGCAGTTTCCAGACAACGTTAAGGAGATAATTTTCAAAGTTCTCTCAAGTAATGCATATTTCACTCATCCTGAACAGCTACTGTTGACAATGTTGTTTAACTCAAGAAAATACATTCGGGAATTAGCTGTTAGGCGCATTCTGAACTCTAGAAATAAGAAGAAGAGCTCGGATGGTGTACGATTTTTTGAGCGTCCTAAACTCAATTTTGAAGCCGTTGATTTAGTTGATTGGGCAAACTGTGTTGTAACAGAGCCACCTCTTGCAATGCATCTAAAAGACCAACAATGGAAAGAAATGTGCAAAGAACATTCGACAGAGTTTACTTTCGAGAAATTTCCCTGTCACACGCAAGCTGTGAAACGTTGTGTGAAACTAATAACCGAAGCTGCAAAAAAAGTTCGTGGTGAAAGTGCACGAGATGGATACATTCGTGCTAAACTTCAAGCTAGGAAAGAACTTCCATCATTTGATAACAAGGGACAATATTATTCCAAAATATAATATTCATTATGCATGAGGTATTATAAATCAAATTTGAAGATTTCTTTTTTAAAATTTTATTATCTATATATGTAGTTCTCGAAAATGTACGATACTATTGCGTGATAATAATTACTATGATTAATGGCGCTATTTAATTAATTAGTCTATGATTTAATTTTGAAAAATAATTTTCACATTCGTTTTTAAAAAAATTCAATATTTTTTCATTTTTCTCCAATTTTTGATGTCGGAAAGGAGCGGTTAAATGCTCATTAAAATCAATGAAACATTTTATTGGTTCAAACTGGCTCATTATATAACATTTTCGGTGCATTCCAGCAAAATATTTGGAATTTAGCTTTTTAAAAAAAATTTCGACAAAAATTCATTTTTCTCTTTTTTTTCGGTTTTTCAGTGTCAAATAGCGCCGGCTAGATATTTTTTAATATCCAAGAAATTTCTTGTGAGTGCTAACTAGCTCACTACGCAACTTTTGCGCGCTATCCAAAAATTGATTTCGAAAAAAAAAATTTTTCGGCTTATTTCGGCCCACCCTAATGTACACGGCATTATGACGATTCCTGCTTTTTGTATCGTAAACGACATGGTATCGTCATCATTTAGCCAACAGTTCTGACATTTGCCTATATTATTTCACGTTGTCTCACCAATGACGCAACTGATATATGCCGTCTTTGAAAATTGGTTTTTAAAACCTAAAAACCGTGGAAATAAAAGAAAAAATACAAAAAGCGGAAAATCGCTGATCCACGGAAGATTTTCATTCCTGTTAGTAAGAATAATTTTTTATAATTTTCTGTTATATCTTACGTTTTCCTTAAGTTACAAATAACACTGGTGAATAAGATTTTACCCCATGAAACATGCCATATAGTGTTCCTAACATAAGCTTTAACATTTTCTATCACCCACAATTTTTATGTCATCATAGGCTTTAAGTTATTTATTTTCTCCATGTTTTCCTAAATCACGTAATGATAAAAACTCATAATTCACAATTAAAATCTTGTCATAAAGACAAGAAACGTGCAGATAGGTGCTGGATCTGCTGTTACTGCAGTTAGGGTTGCTTCGATAAGTCACTGTGACCTCCCATAAAATTTCCTCATTCAGAAAATTTTGCTGCTGTTACAAATTTGGAGACAATACTCCAACATTGAGATTCTTTAAAAATTTGAAAATGATTTCTAGTTTTTATCTCATTAAATGTTTTGTATCTTTGAAATGTGTGCATGCTCTCATTTTATCATTCGGTAAAATTGGAATAGGGAAGTTGCAACCTATTAAATGTTCATATTTTGGCTATTGGATATTGTTAATTGACCCTCAAAGCTAAAAAATTCACCATCTCTGCATTTTAAAACACCGTGATTGATTTTTAATGAATTTTTAAAAATCCATGCGCAAAAGTGCGCTCTTCTGAAACGTCACGAGCCTACGTCACAGGGCGCGAATGGGCAACCTTTCGCAGAAGATCCCTTTTCGCTAGGGACTTTTTGAGTGCGGTGATATTTTTATTTTTCAGAAATTCAATAATCCTTTTGAACACACTATGGAGACCGGATTTGTTAAAGCACAATCTAAATAATCTTCCTCATGTAACATCAATGATGATATTCGAATGTTTCCAAGAGGATGAGAGGTTTAATGTTCCTGAAACGCGAGGAGTTAAATGCGAGGAGATAAGCCTTTTACGTTTAGTCTTCGATGTCGAATGCGTGACCTTCGGCTTCTCCCCTATCGGAAGAGCGCATGACGTCACTTCCTATGCCATTTGACGTCACAAGCGCTTGAACTTTAAAAATTAATTAAAAAAAAACTACTTATTGTATCGCAAAAATTTTTTCACCTATGATGTTCATACATGTTACTCTATCATATAAGAATAAAATTGAAAAATCGAAAACTTCCCTATTTCAATCGGCGAATTGAGAATGTTTATCTTCCCAAAAATTTCAGTTTAAGGTGCCTTGACTGCAGTAGCGACGTGAGGAGCATCTATTAAGGCAACTATTTGATGATTTTACTTCTGCCATGTTGAAATTTTCAGTAACAATCCCAAATTTGGCGAAGTCCGTGTGAGGCAGATTTAGGGTCCTAAGCTATAAGTAATTTTATTATAAAAAAAAAAAAAAACACATGTAGAACATTTAATCTGTTTAACTTACATTCTAGTTTTCTTTACTATTAATTTTTCCTTTGGATTGTTTATTTTCGGATGTGCCACATAAAGTAGATTTTTTTCTTTCTTATACAAACATTACAGTGTGCCACTTATGATGGGTGCGTTGCATATTCCTGAAAATACGGTATCCACAAACTGATTATCCACAGAAAAGGGTGAGAGAGAGAGAGAGACTGTAACTTACACTTACACTTGTGAAGTTGAAATGGGTGCAACTATCTACATTCAGTTAATCTTTGCCGAAATTTTCTTTTCCCTTCAAAATGTGAAAGACCATGGATAATCTGGAGTTTATGGAATGTTAAAAATAGGGATGCAACAAATACTGCAAAATTTGTTCAAATGTTTCTCTGATAAAAATGAAAAATCACCTTTCAAAATTAAAGATGGTTGTATATGTTTGTGTTTTTTTAATTGTTGATTCTTCAAGTGATTTAAATTTTAATGTATCTTTTTATTTTCAGGAATTTGCTGCAGAAATCTCGCAAAACATCCTTTTTGATGTTCTATCACAATCTCTTTTTAAAAATATGCTTTTGATGTTCTTGCTACACAAGATTAGAATCTTTATGAGCATTTATTCTTTATTCAATTCTTTGCATTTTACTAAACTTTTATCCTGTTCTTATTCCAAATGTGATATTTGTGCTATTGTCTGTCAAAGAACTTGTATTTTACAATTTAAATTCCATATTGAAAAGAAATGAAAATATATTTTTATGTGATGTAATTTTTAACATTTTATTTGCCTTATTATTCTCAAATAGTTTAAAAAGTTTGAGTGAAAATTTATCTTCACCTAAAAACATTGTTTGTATGCATTTATTAATAATCTTTATAAAGCGATGTTTCTTCATTTATCTGTTTTTGTTGCAAATGTATCTGAGCATGTGCTGTGTAATGCATGTTGATCTCTAAGAAACATACATTTAACTATCTGAAGCAACTATGAAAGCAGCTGTATGGTGTTTTTACAAGAAGAATTTAAAAGATTTGAACTTCTTTACCTGTAAAAATTCAGAATCATTATCAGCATGATTTCTAACACTTATAAATAATTAAGTAAAGAAATTATAAAGCGCTAAATGTGGATATTGCAGCTGCATAGAAAGCTAAATATAATTAGAAAGGTTTTTTTTTTCTGTCAGAAGGGGAAGGAAATTAGTGGTAACAAAACTCAATGCCAAAATATCTAGAAGAGGAAAAAATATTTTTGTATGGGATGGAAATCAGAATAAAAACTCTACACTTGATATTGTAAATGAAGAAGAACAGTATAATTGATAAAATCCCAGAAACAAACTTTAATACCAAAAAAAAAAAAAAAAAAGTTTACTTCTCATGACCAAATTATAAAACTTTATAGAGATTGAAGACAATGGATATAAGAACAAGTAAATTTTGTACTAAGGTGGGCAGACAATATTTTAAATACAACCAAACCTGTTTTTGTGCATTTTTTTTTTTTTTTTTTGTGTGTGTGGTACATGAAAATTATTTATAAAACAAGTACGAGACAATATCTTCAAGTGACGACAGGGACATCCGGATGGGAAGTCACTGTGAATTCCCAAAACTTTCCTTATTCGGTCGGCAAAATTATCATCACTTGGTTTATTTTGATTCCGTTTAAATATAACATTTTGGGTTATTTTCTATGTGAGATTTTTTTTTTAACTGTGTCGCGAAAAGTTTTTCTAGCTATTTGTGAAGTTTCAAACATTAATTTTTAATGCAATTTTTTTTTATGCGGTCCTTATCCACCACATAAAAACAGGTTTGGGTGTACTAATAATATAGCATAAAACTTACAAGTTTTAATTGATTGAATTTATAATATACTTTTAGTAATCTTTTTTTCTTCAAAATACTTTGTTTCGATTATACATCAACTCAACACTTAAAGGGTTATGAACAAGCATTTTATTTGATAATTTTTTTGATTCAGTCTTATTTCTTAGCAGTGCATGATTATGTACAATGTTGATGTTTTTTCTGCAGCCAATAAATTTGTAGAATGCATCAAATAGGTAATTAAGTACAACTTTCAAAAACTTGACAAAGGTTTTAAAATTGAAATTTTTTTCCCCCGATTATACAACTTATTGTTTTTGAGAGCCAGGATGCCTCCATCTGGGCTCTCTAAATGTAACTGGGCATCAAAACTACTGGTGCCATTGATGTCCGCCCATGAAAGACTAGATGCTGTATCGGGGGGATCACACGTCTGCAAAATGTTTCAGAGCCTAACGCAGCCCAGAAGACACAAAAATAAATAAATAAATACTATAGTTATTTTTATTACACTATCATTATTTTTAATCATCATCATTATTATTGTTTTTGAAGTTTTAGCAGAACAAAAGCTGGGAATTGCTACATGAATAAAAATTGTTAAATATTTATAGATAGGTTAATGGAGTTGAGTGCAAAGAATTACTGTGTGTGCATGAATGGTGTTCTTATGGGAAAAAAAATTGATGTTTGATTCTGTGTGAGCGGAATATCACTTTTCTCTTTTCATAGCTTACAGATTAAATGATTATGCTTGTTATATCTTTAGAATAAATAAAATAAATATGCTGGTGAACTGCTGGATTAGTGATCATTGTGTGTGCATGTGTTATGTTGCTTACTGAGTATATTAAAAACAATTGCTACTGTGAAAGTCCAATATATGGTGAATGTTGACATTAGCCAATGAATATCAACATTCACAAACCAACCAAATATTTCCGCTGAATCACTTGGCGAAAGTCGACATTCTTCAATCTCCTTTTTTCACAGGGTTATTAGAGGAAATTTTCTAAGAGTCCTCTTTGTGAAAACATGGTTATTGGATTTTGTGATATTTAGCTTGAAAAAAAAAGCTACTAATATTTGCCATAAAGAATGTAATAATTGATATGTGTTTATGAAATAGAATGTCTTTATCACTGGATATTGGCATTGTGTGTGCATGTGTTATGTTGCTTACTGAGTATATTAAAAACAATTGCTACTGTGAAAGTCCAATATATGGTGAATGTTGACATTAGCCAATGAATATCAACATTCACAAACCAACCAAATATTTCCGCTGAATCACTTGGCGAAAGTCGACATTCTTCAATCTCCTTTTTTCACAGGGTTATTAGAGGAAATTTTCTAAGAGTCCTCTTTGTGAAAACATGGTTATTGGATTTTGTGATATTTAGCTTGAAAAAAAAAGTTACTAATATTTGCCATAAAGAATGTAATAATTGATATGTGTTTATGAAATAGAATGTCTTTATCACTGGATATTGCTAGATGCAGTTTTTGGAGCTGTTTTTTTGTGGAGGATTCATTTTTAAAGATTGAAAAATTGATAAATTAACCCTCTGACCAACTTTTTTTACCAAGTCGTTTAAAAGTATTGTTTTGGTGTGTAAAAGAAAAAAATATATATACATATAAAAAAAACGATTTGCACAATTGTTAGTAATTATGCTTAGTATGATGAATCTCGAATCAAGCTTCAATGAAAGTTGACTTTGCATTCTTGGCAGCAAATTCAAATCCCCTACCCCTCAATTTTATGAGCAACAAAGAACACACTGTTGGTAAAACATCTTTTTGATTGAACTTGGGTATGTGACTCACAAAATGGCCGAGTGGTTCATCGAAATCGTTCAGGAAATGTATTAGTGATAATTAAATGATGAAATAGTGGAATAAGGCTTTGAAAATACGTCATGCCACGTGGAAATCGCAGGACACGCAAGGAGAGGGTAAATCAGGGATGAAAACAGCCCTAAGTCAAAAAAGAGAAAAAACTGCACAGCTTAAAATTTGGATTTTTTAAAAATACTACGTGAAATTATACATATATATTGACACTATGCTGTCTTTCAAATATTAATAGAAAAAAAAATGTTTTATTCTTTTTCACTTGTAGAAATGCTAGCATATCAATAAATAAAATAAGCTTACATTTATTTTAAGATTTTAACAGATATTTCAATTCTATTTCTCACTTTCAATTTCCCGCAGCCCACAAATTAGGTGAAATTAAAACTTTATAATGTGACGTCAAATGCTATAAAACTTCCATATAACTAAACACTCAATACAAGCTGAATCAGACACCATAATTACAAAATGACATTATCAGTGTTGCCAACTTTGGAGATAAAAGTCTGCAAAAAGGTATTAATGTCTAAGTAGTAGAATGGCATAGAAGCGAATGCAATCGGATTTTGAAAGCTACATCTGATTGCACCGTCACTCTCCAGCATTTCTCCCTCCCCACCAACAGCAAGTTACTTCCTTCTTTTTACCCAAGAAAGATTGCCTCAGTAAAAATGCTGATGGGAAGAAGGGAGGTGAGGGGGCATTTGCGCGATCACATGAAAGTGACTGTGAAATGGGCGTGGCAAAACAATGAGCCTACAAGTCTTCAGCAAAAACAAAATACAAGGGTTGAAAATAACAGTCTACAAAAAGTTATAAAGGTCAAAGTGGTAGAATGGCATAGTAGACAAAAATGAGCGAGTGTTATGGAAGTGGATGCAATCGGATTTCGAAAATGCGTAAACACTGACGATTGCTCTGTCATTCTCAAGCCTCCCCCCTCCCCACTCAGGGAACGAAGTTCCTCTCTTTTTTCTACCTTATAAAGAACATGAGAATCAGCAAAAATGATGGCGGGAAGATCGCGATCGATCGCTTGAAAACCCTCTGCTAGAAAACCGAAGAAAGCGAAAAATCACGAAACCACAGAAGATTTTTCATCCCTGGTACCGTCGACGTAAACGATATTGTTTGACACCAATATTTTCCTATACCAATTTTGCGGTATTATGACAATTCACGCTTTTTATATCGTAAACGACATTGTATTGTCATTGTTTAGCCAACAGTTCTGATATCTCCCTATATCGTTTCACGTTGTCCCACCGATATATGCCGTCTTTGAAAATTGGTTTTCAAAACCTAAAATCCGCGGAAATAAAAGAAAAAATACAAAGCGCAGAAAATCGCTGATCCGCAGATTTTCATCCCTTTTAAATCCTACAATATGCAGTGAAAACCCTGCCATTTGTTTGTCTCCCAACTCATACTACTCGTTATTGATCAAAATTGTTCGAGCAAAATTCAACTGGTCATTTGTAGGCTTCTCTGTCATAGAGATAGCAAAACTAAAAAGAGTTAGTCAAAGATCACAGAAATGCACAGGGAGTGGCAAGAAATGGTCGAAGAACTTCCTTCAGATGGAGAGAAAAGATAACAGAAATTTAACGGGGTAGCCACTCACTCTAGGTATAGTGCCTAGAAAGAGTAGTGTGCCGATCGGCGGGGAAAAAGTGAGGTCAGATCTGAGGAAAATCCAGGTGGCGCTGCACTCGAGTAGTACGTTATGCTCCTCAATCAGACTCGTTTTAAATCAGCGATTGCATGCTGATTTCGCAGTTTAAAAGCCCCGTTTTTCGGCTTAAACTTATTTCTGCGCAAAAGACAAATTCTGTAATAAGTGCTAATTGTTACATGGGTGTTCGTTTATTTTTTGAAGCATATAAAATTACCTTATTACCTTATTATAAAACTACCTTACTTCAATGAAAATAGTAGACTATAAGGGCCCATTCATTAAATACGTAAGGGTCCCGATGGGGAGGGGGGTTGGAAAAGTCTCTACGTACCCTTACTTGGGGGGAGGGTCAAACTCATTCTTACATAATTGCGCGGTCAAGTGATTTGGCAGAGATTATGTTCCATTTGCGTCTAGAAGGTAAGAAACCTGTTAGGATAAGATGTTTTTTTATTTGCTTTACAAAGAATTTATAGTGTAAAATATAATAAAGGAGTCGCATTGCGTACAGCATGTTTTATTTGTAATTAATATTACATCAAAAAAAAAAAAGTCGAAAAAAACATTCAGTTTAGATTCTTTTCAGTAACTATTTCTTTACGCAAAAGGTTTAATTTAATAATGTGAATTTAATAACGATTCCAGTGATGTAACGATTCAAGATTTGTTATTTTATCGTTTTGAAAAACGAAATGGAATCTTACATAAGAATGGGGGGGGGGGGTGAAAATTCTTACGTACCCTTACATGGGGGAGGGGGGTCAAAAATTGCCAAAATCATCCTTACGTAATTAATGAATGACCCCTAAGTATTCAATAACAGCGCGTCTCTTATTTCTCTACTAATAATAAAGCTGAGTCTCTCTGTCTGGATTTCTGTCTGGATCCCTGTGACGCGCACAGCGCCTATACCGTTCGGCCGATTTTCATGAAATTTAGTACAAAGTTAGTTTGTAGCATGGGGATGTGCACCTCGAAGCGATTTTTCGAAAATTTGATTTTGTTCTTTTTTTATTTTTAAATTTTAAAAACAATTTCCGAAGCAGAATTATCATAAGATGGACGAGTAAATTACGAAATTATCCTGACGTGGAATCGTAACATGGGAAGAGCGAATGAACATAGCCAATTGGCGAGAAATTCATCATCCATTATTTGTAAATATACAGGCTAATCAAATGACCTTTTAATATTCTCCTTCGGCCAAAGTCGTGCGGGTACCGCTAGTTACAAAATAAAACTGCTTCTAAATTCTTGAAGCTAATTAAAATTATCAGGGCTTCTCAGTCTGAGTCGAAGAGTCGGAGTCGCTTGAAAACCTACCGACTCCGACCTGTTTTTTTTTTTAAATTTTCAAGGACTTTTCCTTACATTAAAAAAATAATAGGGCCACTTGCTCCGATCACATATATAACTACATACTAATTTGCAAATAACTGCAATTGGCAAACAGCTGGCTTGATTATTTGTTGAGTTTTCGGTAATACTCATCAACGTCAAACTGCTAGTTTGCTTATTTTTACAACGTTCTTTAGAACCTGTCAGCAAACGGTTTTGTTGTAGATAATTCTCGAAATAGAAGAAGTTTTTGAATCTGACGCTATCACTGTCAAAAAAAGTATTTATGTATCTTTATCTTTTATCTCATATGTAAAATAGCGAAAGAAATGTATCCTTAAAAACTAAAAAAAAAAAGGGGGAACCTCCTCGTCCCTCTCCTTTGTCTAACATTGCTTATGATATCTTTAAAATGTTCTTTTAAAAGGAAGCGCAGCTTCTGAATCTCCCTACCCTTAATCAGGAAACAACAAGACAGTGTTACAATTAAAAAATCTAAAGAAGTAGCGATCAAAAGAACATTGTGATGCATGTTTTTGGACGCAAAAAATATTTTCCCGTTGTCGATATATGAGATTTTAAAGCCTACGGGAATTTTAAGAAAAGCGAGTCTCGTTGTTCCAAATTTAGCGAGTTTCGATGGGGACAGACATCTTTCTCACGCTCTGTAGATATGGATGTCCTGCCACATGCAGAGGAGGAAATCGTCTGTGAGAAATTGGTACCTTCAATCTCTCGCCAAGTGTTTAAATTTGCCACTTTTCTTAAAATTTCGGGAGACTTAAATACCTTTTATCTTGATAACGAGGGACGATAACAATAATAATTATTAATTTTATACAGGATTTTAAAAAGCTGAAATTCAAGAAAAAAAAAACTTTTATTTTAAATATAACTTACGTGCTCGTTGATTCCGTTTGTCCGAAAGTCTTATGGTCGGTCGCTTACAGTTACCAGGCGTAGCGTTGTACTAAAATAGTAGCATTGATTTGTAAATTTTCTTCTACTTCAATAATGATCTTTTTATCGTCAATATTATTTTCCACATAATTTTCATTATATACAAAAACTACAATATTTGGAGATTTTTTAAATTTCATACAAACCCAATATTCGTTAGGCAAATTAATATGAACAATTTCATCTATAATAGATTTATACGTGGTTATTTCAGTTTCATCTGCGGAAAGATCAAGTTTTATTTTTTTCAAACAGGGAACATTTTTCTTAACTGCATAATTCCTGATGGACCTTTGCTTTGGTATTTTTTTAGTAAAGTATGTTGGCAGATTTGGGAAAATTGTCGGAATTGCCTCATCTTTCAAAAAAGGTCTTCCTCGAGGAATCAAAACTTCCTCACCATTTATAATATGCTTATAATGCGTTTCAATAAAATTTTTTCGAAATGCAGAGCACAAATTGAGCAATATTTATCAAAAACTTTATCTAACATGGGAATTAACGAGTTCCACTTCTTTAGTTTTTCTTCATCTGCTGGAGCTTTAAAAAGCGAAACTTTTTCTTTGCATGTTTTATATCCACTTTTGCACCCTGGTACGAAACAAGATGAAGCTTTTCTTCTTCTAATATTAAACTTTGATGCCTCCATCAAAAGCTTTAAACGTTGTTTCATGAAATATTCACGAAATAAAGGTAAAAAAGAGAAACGCGGAACTAAATTGTAACAAAATCCCGCGTCTACTAATGTAAACACCGCGAAATTGAACGTACACCTCGACCGCACTGCCCTCTAGCGGTTTTCATACATTTTGTCTTCAAGAATCGAAGGGGAAAAAGCGCCGATCGGCACACTATTCTTTCTAGGCACTATACTCTAGGAATTTCTAAATACCACTGGAAAACTTGGAGGAAGCTTGAGATCAACTCTAGAAAATATGACTTGCAACATTTTTAACATTTACCGCAAATATGGTTGCATGATTTTTTTTATCAATAGACTCCTTGAGTGCAGCACTGGGAGAAAGTTATTTTTTATACTCATATGTCGGATGTAAGATTCGGAAGCTCTCTCCCTATTTTATACTATTATCACAATATTAATCAGAAATCGTTTGTAATTGAAGCCCCCTAAAAAGGCCATTAAGACTGCTTTTTAGGCAAGTTAAGAGAAAAGGGCTAGGTAAGCCAATCTCTGTTTCCAAATTGAAATCCTAAAAGTTTTTTGTAACCTTTCGTGGCATTTGTGGAGAAGCCTGGGAAAAGAGGCTCTCCCCCAGAAAAGTTTCGAAATTATATCCATATAAACGCAAATTTCGACTCTTTTTGTTTTTGTGAGCAATAGGTGTACTTTGTGGACAGTAGTATTTAGAGATCGTTCAAGTGTCTAAAGTTGAAATGATGTAAACGATGGAGCAAAATTTTGGAAATAATATGGTGAAATCCCGTTACAATAAATACCAATACAATTACAGTAAATTAATTTCCTCGAAATGAGTTTTCAGTCCATTTCCATTACACTGAATAAATTACATTACAACGAACAAAATTTGAGAGTCCTTGAAGTTTGTTGCAATGGAATTTCATTGTACAGTGAAACCTCGCTTAATGGACACCCCTTTAAAGCGGACACCTCTCTTTACGGACAGTTTCTTTTTTTCCCGTCCCTTTTCTATGGTTAAGCCATTAAAATGCCCCTCATTAAAGCGGACACTCACTTAACCGGACACGGACACAACATTTCTTGGAAAAAAGCTCTTTCTTCTCTCATTAAAGCGGACACCGACGGACTATTTCAGCAAATCTGACTCTTTCTCCTTGAAAGAAAAAAGAGAGAGATTTATTGAACATCCTAGATTGGGGTTCACTTCCAATACAGGACTTTTTCAATAATTGATACAAAGAGAACCAGAGATAACAATGAGCAACACCTTTCCTCCTTCCACAATAAACCATAAAAGTTATTTGCCCCATTGCGAAAATGCACAACCGGTTCAGAATCTGCCAGGAAAAAATTCACTGAGGTGGGAAACGAATGTAGAACCCATTGTTTGGGGGTAGGGAGTACATTTTAGGCTTCTGGGGACAGCTCGGATTCCCAGAAAGGCAATTGTTGGTTATTGAGTGCGGCTTAAGTGAACAAAACACATGGTACACTGGCCGAACACCTTATCTTTCCCAAGAGTAATTAAACTGTCCGCCATGTGGTCTTCAGAGTTTACAAAAGAGAATTGGTGATTCGTTTATATATTTTTAAGTTTTATTACTGCGGCCTTTGCTGTTCTTCATCGGCGCCTTTTAATGGACGGGGCCGATGGTTGAGAAGTGATGCGTTCTTAATTCCAGTTATTGAGTTTATTTTAAAGGGAAAAAGAAAGCTGAAAATTTATGGATCGGAATAATGGGGTTTCGTTGCCAAAGAAAGGGGAGGTGGAGCAGCTTCCTTGGAAGGATTATTTCATTTTAAGAGTTTTTGGATTAAGTTTTGCGTTTGACCCTGTAGTCGAGTGTGTCATTCGAATCGACGTTGGAAAAAATGCCTCGCAAAGCTTTGACTTTAAAAGAAAAAAATGAGGTGCTCGAATATCACAAAAGTGAAAAATGTGGTGTAAGAAAATTAGCAGAGCATTTTAACGTAGGGAAAACACAAGCGGCAGAAATTGTAAAAAATAGAGAAAAGTTAATTAAAGCTTGGTGCGAGAATGGAAACAGCAAGCAGTACAGAATGTCATCTGAAAAGGGACCTTCATATCAAATTGATAAATGCGTGTTCGAATGGTTTTGCCAAGTGCGAAGCAATCAAGTTCCCGTGTCAGGACCAATGCTGCAAACAAAAGCACTAGAAGCCGCGCAGAGCCTTGGAGTAAAGGATTTTAAAGCCTCGAATGGATGGCTTGAAAGATTTCGCAGGGCTCGTACGCTCCTTACAAACTCCTTATAAGCTCCTGCTTTTTAAGAAAAGAAAACAAGGGCCCTTAAAACTCCGGAATTTTGCTATTATCTCCTTACAAACTCCTTATTTTTTTATTCTACATGACCTTAAAAATGTTTTTCTATCGCCAGTCCGATAGGAGTGATTACGTTGTACCTAATTTTACCAAAATTCCGCTATTTATTCGTCTGCTAATACCGGAAATCCGATTTTTTCGTTAGACAAATTTCTTTCCCACATCCGATTTTTTTAACAAATTTATGACGATTATGTAGATAGTTATTTGTAAAATAACATCTTGTAGATTTGTTAAAGTACCATTCTAAAGTTTTTTTTTTTTTTGCTTCTATAAATTCTTTTATGTACCCCCCCCCCCTTGTATTTGAATTTGATACCGAAGCGGCTCACCTCAAAGAAAATGCAGTAAATGCATATTTTACTATAAATTTAGTATGTTTGTGCATTCAATGTTTTGTATGAAAACAAAAATAAATAATATTAGGGTTGTACATAGTTTTTCTGAAATAAGTTTTAAAAAATACATCTTTAAACAGGAAACTAGTCCTTAAAAAATAAAATGAACTCCTGCGAAACTCCTTAAAAACTCCTTACTTTTGATTTTCAAAGTTGAGTATGAACCCTGTTTCGGAAGAGACATTCTGTTTCTTTTAATGCAATAAGTGGAGAGTCCGCTACTATAAATCCAGAAACGGTAAATGAATGGGTCGAGAAACTGTCATCCATAATTAAAGACTATGATCCCGAAAATATTTTAAATGCCGATGAAACAGGGCTTTTTTACCGTGCATTACCTGAAAAAACCATGTGCTTTAAAGGTGAAAAATGTCATGGTGGCAAAATGTCAAAAGAGCGTTTAACGGTCTTATTATGCTCTAGTATGGATGGTGTTAAAGAGCAGCCCTTAATTATAGGAAAAGTGGCAAAGCCAAGGTGCTTTAAAGGTATGAATCCGCAAAAACTTGGCTTTCAATGGAAAGCGAACAGAAAAGCCTGGATGAACATGGATTTAATGACTGAATGGCTAATGGAACTAAATAAAAAAATGAAACGTCAGAAGCGCAAAGTTCTTCTTTTTCTGGACAATGCGACCTCTCATCCAAATGTGAAACTGAGCAATGTAAATATTGTTTTTTTCCCTCCAAATGTCACATAACGAAACCGAAAGTGAAGGAGAAGACGACGATCCTCAGATAGTAGTGGAAGTATCTTCTGAAGAAACGAAAATTAGAAGCTTACGTGATGCTCAAATATACATAGATCAACTAAGACATTTTTACACCGAAAGAAATGATGAAGTAGGGGTAAAATTAATGCAAGAACTTAAAATTTATCATGAAGATATGATGAGCAAAAACTACTCAAAACAAACTTCAATTACATCTTTTTTCACGAAACTGACATAGGTATGTTTTTGTATTTTCTCTGGGCGTGTTTTATAGTTTATTTCTTGAAAACCTTGAATTGAAGCATATGTAACACTTATTACATTTTGTTACTTTTCTGTAATTACAAGCATATAACTTTTGATCTCAGAATAAGTTTTCTTTTAAGAAGTGTTAACAATTATTTTGTAATAAGTAGGTTATTTAAAAACTCGATTTTTATTTTTTTACGTGTCCCTCGGGAAAGCGGACACCCCTTTAAACCGGACAATATTTATGTCCCCGTAGGTGTCCGTAATAGAGAGGTTTTACTGTAGTTCTGTTTTGAGGAGAGGTATGTAATTTCTCCCCTAATTAAGACTAAATTTCTTTTAAAGAAAAATACATAGGTTAAATTTTATTACACACTCTCATAATATTTTCTTTTTTTTCTTCTTAAAAAAATTCTTACAACCCAAAGTTTTGGGAGGTTCCGTGGCCCACCTCCAGATCTGCCCCTGGTCCGTACAACACTTCCTTATGATACTCATCCCGGTTCTAAGCAAGATCAATAAAAATAAAAAAGATAGCCGGAGAATTAGGAAAGCTAATAAGAAGTTGGGGGTTAGCATTAGCGAAAAAAACACATAGTGGAAAAATTATCCTGTTTTGCCTATACCCCCATATCTGAAATAGCTTAGGGCCCTGTTCATGTCTAAAGCAGGCCCTGATTGCACAGTGTCTTCTGATACTTGAAAAATGTACTGGATTTTTTTTCTCACATAATAAAACTTTTATTGAAATACTGGAAAAATATAAACTTGAATGGAATATGCCCCGTTGATTTGAACTGAGGGGTGAGAAAAAAAAGAAAAAGTCGATAATAACACCGATCTGCATTTCCCCCTCTTTCTAAATAGATATTTTTAGCTAATAATTAATTATACAGAGTTGTCCAGAACTGGGCATACTCCCTTCCCCTTTATTTTCAGCAATATGTTGGTTATTAGATAAAAATGGAACAAGTTTAAAAGCACAAAAAGGATAAAAAGTTTTTAAAAACTTTTTATCCTTTTTGTGCTTTTAAACTTGTTCCATTTTTATCTAATTTATACCTTGCACAAAGCTATCGCTTTTCAATGTTGGTTATAGTTGAATGTTATACACATTTACCTTGCAGTCTCAAGAGTCAAACATTGGTATGAACATCATCCATGTTGCAACACAGCTGAATTCTGTTCCATGTTTTCACAGATGTTGTGTGGAGATCGATCAACCACCTCGGAGAAAGTTTTCCCACTGCTCATAGCAAATGTATGTTCTTATCACCTCAGCATTGTTTCTTTTCTCGGTGGATTAATACCTAAACGGTATGTAATTTTCGGTTCAACTTTCAAATGGTGTCACCTGTGTGACGTCTTTCATAAAGCCAAACAGCAATAACCCATCTGCGTTCAATGATATATGGATTTTGATCACACATGATTGATTATAACTCCAACTTAATGGTCATTAAGGTTACGAAACAGAGAAAAATGAGTGGAATATGGCAAGCAATGTTGCCAACATAAACCACACACACACACAAATAAAACGATATTTCTTCACTGTCAAAAAAAAAAAAGTGATTTTCCCAAAATAATATGAGTGGGTTCGCCAACTTCCGCAGTACTCCGTATTATAACAAATACATCCCAGAGCTAAACAATGAAAACTAGAAAATATTTTTGTTGTCTATAAGACAGTTCAAGCTGAATTTCTAAATTCAATTGCTTTCACACTGATTGTGTAGTTTAGATTGGCAAAAATAAAATGTAGAGAATTATTTAAATCAAGATTCTCAAAAATGAAATAACTACCACAGTTTACATCTGAAATTGCTGTCTATATTTTTCATTTAATGTTTTAAAAAGAAATTTAAAAAATTTTGGGTGGACCAGAGAGGTGGGAAGATCATTCCTTAAATATTTACCAAGCCTGCAGTTTTTAACATTTAAAAATGTAACAAACAATGATTTGCTTAAGAAACCACACATTCTTGATTTTTTAGGGCAAAAATTTTTACTTCTTACACATTTTGAAATTAAATATACTGCCGTGCTAAGCACAGATGTGGTATCTGCAGTAAAGCTCAAAATGAGAAATTGATGATTAAAGTTTTACAACTCGTTTCTTTGATTTATGACTTAATTAAATGCTCAACTTGCGGCAGCTTCATAAATAACTTATCTAAAAACTGTAAGAGAGTATTTTTGTAAAAATCTTAATTTAAAATTAATAAATGTAGTTACGACAAAGTTTCTTTTCAAAACCTTTCCATATATTAAGCTATTTGCACTGTAAGTGACAATTACTAGGCATTTTTAGGGGTATCTGCACAGATACGATAAAAGTAGCTTAGAAAAATGTGCTCAATGTATCATTAAATAATACTGAAAACGTCTACTTTCTTTGGACTTAGCTGTTTCGCTTTATTTGGTAATACAAATCTAACAGAATCTATCTTCTGAAAGATACCATTTTCAAAACTCCGGACAGTTAAAACTGTAATCCATAACAATTTTCTATTTTTTATATTCAAAGAATGTGTTTTTTTTAATAATGTTTTATTTTCTAGATTCATTTTTACTGAGCATGAAGATAATTTTAGCAGCAGACGATACTTAAATAAAAATATTACTGGTCGTAGAATGAAATGCGTTTTTTTTGCATGAAAGAATTAGTGAATATTTTACATGCATTTCATCTTTAGAATTCGCATTTTAAATAACCATTTAAATAGAAAAAGCTGAATATTTACTTTAACAATTATGCAAAGTTGTATTAGTTTTTATTATCAACCTGTATCAACTATTCAACGGTAAACTAATTTTAATATTCTGTGTTACAATAAACTGCTACATTATTAAATTTGCCGCTTTACTAAGGTATAAAAGTCGTATCTACAACTTACTAAGGAAAAAAGTGGTAACTGCACAGATACCACAAAAAAGGCTTAGTATTTGTCACTTACGTTCAAATTGCCTTAGCAAATTAAGCAAATTTGCAGTTACGACTTTTTTCTTAAAGCTTTTTTTAATATTTCGCGTTTACAAATCGCCAAAAAACTTGAGATTTAGGTAAATTACTAACGACCACCTGGTGACAATAACTCAATTTTGATAATGTGTGCAGATACCACATCTGTGCTTAGCACGGCAGTATAGATCTCTCACGTGTGGGACAAAATAGCTTTTTGGTAGAATGACTCTCATATCAGGTCTTATGTTCCTTTTGCACTGCTCTGCGAATGTGTGCTATTTTGGACTGTCTAAAGAAGACATTTAGTGTGAAAGGATGACTTTATTAATCAATGAATGTATGACAATGGGGTCGTTTTCAAAATTTTAAAAGTATTTTTTTCTGAAAGAGCATGCTTAAAACATAGGATCTGACCATGTTTTAAATAATTTGTTTAAGTTTAATATTAAAAAAAAATACTTAAATTGATGCGCTTTTATTGTTTAACGCTTCTGCGGATGACATCACAAATGATGATGAATTCAGTGTTGCCATTCACAGAGCAAAATTACTTACGTGTATGGGCAACAATATGGTTGATAGCAAGAGTAGAGCGCAATTTTAATTTGCTTCTTGATTATCAAAACGTGGTAGAAAAATGCGCCAAAGAGCATCATTTGTGACGTCATCAAGACTATGCCTTGTATGGAAAATCAGACATTTTAAAAAATTAATTAAAAATAACTGTTGAGAAAATGAAAGTATTTTCTGGGTCCATGTTTTTTTTTTTTTGCTTATTCTATCAATTTCAGTGACAAAAGTACTACTTGTGACTGAAGGAAACAACCCCATTCATGAATCATATGCTGTATAAAACATTTTGAGAGTTCGAAACATTATAAAACATTTATATACAAGGTAAAAACAATGTGATTGACTCAGTGGATGACAGGATTCAGAGGCTCTGCTTTGATGTTGGTCAAATCTAGTCTTGCATCCAGTTCATCATCTACTTCTCCAACTACAGCACTATGGAAAGGGAATTGAATTAAAAATTCAACATTTTTATGCAAATATGCTCATAGAGCTAACAAATTTTATGTCTCAGGGGTGCAATGACTGTGCTACAAAAAACAGTTGCTATAAAAACAGTTGATTTAATCAGAAATGCCACTATCTCTGAAATATTCACTTTGCCTGCACCAATTGCCTACACTTTGTCTGCAGGTCTTTTCCTGTATTGTGCTATAAGACAATTTTTACTGTGCAATTGTTGCTTCTTCACCATTAACTTGTTATTATTTCACTAAAAGGTTTGCATAACGATTAAAAGAATAAACAAAAGTCTATATATTTTTTAAGTGTCTTCAAACAAAAAAGCAGATATGAAAAATGTTTAATATTTAACTATTTCTCAAACACTAAGCAGATATTTTTATCTTCTCTAATTCCATTATTCTAAAGAGATCAAAAATAAATACTCTTCCCCCTTTTGTTATAATATTATTGGAGGGGGGGGGGGATCGAAGCCGTATACCTCTCTCCTTGACGTCATTAAAAATAGCCTATACTTGTGTTTTAGAACTTCAATTCGGAAAATTTTGCAGTACAAATTCCACCAAGGAAGGGGCGAGTGAACCATCGCAACTCCCTTGTATCCATCATTGCAGCTGCCTCATTTAATCATGAAATCTCAAAACATTTAATAGGCTGTAAAGTCTAAACCATTTGAGAATCACCATAAATATTTCTTTACACTTTCATAAATACACAAAAAAAAGTAATAAATACACAAAAAAAGTAACCATGTCAAGTTTCAATAAATTCGAGACTGTGGGTGCTAAGGCACATTTTTTGATTGACTTTTGCATTTTTTCTAAAATAAATTAAAGAAATAAAAATATTATTGAAATGATGAATAAAATAAGCAGATATAATTTAGCATATAGTAAAAAACCACCCAACATTAAAAATAATTGAAATGCTCACAGGATGCAAAATGATTGAAATCTCAAACGAGTCATGCAACTTTGGGTGCAGCACGTGTTTGATGTCGTTGGCATAATTCCAAACGTTTTCGGCAGATATTGCGGAGGATGAAGATTCGAGGGGCAAAAATGAAAAGAATAAGAACTTGGGAGACTGAAAATCGTATTATTATCTTCTCGTTTAATTCGTATCTTAAAAAATCGTATTTTTTCCGATTTTTGAGAAAAATAAGGCCTGAAAGAGGCAAAAAAAAAAAAAAAAAAAAAAAAAAAAAAAGAGGAAAGATTTTAAAAGCCAACAGAAAAAGATGAAAAAATCTCAACCCTGTTTTTTTTTTTGTAAAAAAATATATTTTTACAGAAAAAACACCGATGTAGATGAATTTAGAATGCAAAACTGCAATTAAATCCAAAATTTCATCCAAATCCCAGGGCTGCCACTGAGTTAGGGTCCTAAAAATAGTCCTTTTAGTAGCTTCAAAAATGAAAAATAGTCTGCAAAAAAGTCGCCAAAAGAGGAAAATAGTATCTAAAATAGTATTCCATTATTTTTTAAATAGTATTGTAACGGATCCGGTGCGACTTCCACTTTCTTGAAAGGACAACACAGTTCTTGATACAAACACAGGAGCTTTATTTACACTATGTACAGGAGAAATCGTTAACAACTGCTAAATGAATCATCAGCAATTAAGCAAATATCACTCAACACTGTAAACTCAACGGTTACACACGTATTTACTTCCAAATACGAAAACAACACAGCGAAATGCCTCGCAATAAACAGAGCTATTACACTCTCAGTACGAATTCTCAATCTAAACTAAACTTTTTATCACGCGGGACGCTTTTATAAACATCGAAAAGTTTCCACAACATTCGAAATTCTTCTCGAAATGCGTAGACCGTTATCTTATTTCATTCACAAATTTTATCAATGAAAAAAAAGAAATAGGGGGGATCGTATACTTCAGCCGAATGTATAGGGGTTGTATATTCATTACGGGAAACTATTTACAGGTTACGTTACTACAATAATTACTATTTACAGAATTTGTAGCAGTATTAATACTAAATCATGCACGGCATATACTTTGATGAATAGACTACCTCAGCTTCATGGTTATCACAGTTTGCGAGAACGAGAGAGAGAGAACAGAATGCAGGGGTGCCCAACTAGGAGAAGTCATGGCGCCAACTGCGCCATTGAACTTTTTATGGGGGTTGGGGTGTTTTGAGTATTTTTCTCATTTTTAAGGGGAAGCTCTTGCTTTGGGAGGGGGGTCTTCACAATATTTAGGGGGGGGTGCACCCTTGCTCTTAGGTAGTGGTGGGCACCCCTGCAGAATGTAACATAGCGCTCGCTCCTGTTTTTGCTTTTGATTTTTAGGATCTGAATTCACTTATTCAGATTTCATTCAATTTTCTATTGAGATCCCTTCATCCAATTCCATAAGAGATTGAGCACGGTGTTTTAAAGCCTTTTCCATTAAGTATCCCATGTAATGATGGATACAGTAAAGAAGAGCTCTGGCTGCTCAGAGAGGTTTCACTGTTATAAATAGTGATGTGCTGGATCGTTAAAAAAGCAGATCCGAGGATACGGATCCGGATCATTAGTGTCGAGATCCGCGGATACGGATCTCGAATTTTTTTTTAACCCAATTCAACTATCCAAGTGTAAAATTTGTTACGGAAGGTATACCCGTCAGAATAATGGCAGTTTCTTCAAAAAATGTCAACTGCGGCAGAAATACAATCAAGACTATGATTTACTCTAAAGAAATCTCCGTTAAAATTAAGGGAGAGTTCGAAGGAATGGGTCAGCGCTGCACTAATGCTTAGATGGAATGTGAAAAATTATTTTTAGCTTACTCCGTAGATGTAGGATAAAGGAGCAAGAGTGTAAAACTAATACTGGGCAGGCTAGAAATAATTTTTCCCATTTTATTTCAGTATAAATACAGCGCTGACCCATTCCACTGAACTTCTCCGACCGACGAAATACAGAGCCGGGAAAACCTTTACAAACAGTAAATAGAGAATTTAGTCTCACTTTTTTTAAAGGATGCCGAGAAAAACAAAAATGAAGAATAACAGAAACCCCGAATCAATAACAAAAACTAATATTAAATTAAAAATTAAAAAAAACATGTCCCAGAGAGCCGAGCTCATATTAAGATGAATTTCGCGGGTCAGAACACACATTTGTTAACAAATATGAACTGACAGCAGGTAAAAATTTTATATCATTGAGCTTTTTCTCCTTTTATTCAAATATCTAAAAATGCTTAGAATAGAAATGATCCGTTTAAGATCCGTCAAAAAAATAACGGATACGGATACAGATCTTTATTTTCCCTCGGATATCCGGAACATCACTAGTTATAAACGGGATCACCTAGACAAGCGGAGTTCTTTCGGGTCACACACACGAAACAAATGGTGTTGCTGACATGGTTTCATACCAATCGTATTTTGATGATAAGAATGAAAGTTGTGCATATATGGGTCATTCTCACAGAAAAGGTACAAATAGGCCAAAAAAATTCTTTTAACAAAACTAAGTAAAAAAATAATAAAAATTGCATAAATGTTTTTGTTTGTTTATAAATTATGTCCTTATAGTAGTGGTTAAGTTTTCTATTCTAATTTTAAAAATATTTCAAATATTTTAAATCCCACCTCGTCCACGGAGGGGATACAATAGTCAGCGGAGGATATTTTTTATGTAAGAAAGTGTCAATTAAGGTTGTTATGAAAGTAAACATGCGTTTAAAAGCTATATGAACTATTATGTGACTCTTACTTAACATTAAACAAATTAAAATGTGGAGGCTTTTGAAATAAAGACTCAGGACCTTGCTCTTTATGAATATCCTATTTTATTGAAAAAAAAAAAACATTATAGCATTTGTAACAAAATCAATAAAGTGCAACCTAATTTAGTTGGAAAAGAAAATATCGAAAGTATGTTCTTAATTTCAGTGATGAGTAAAAAACAAACTTAATAAATCAAAAGATATTTTCAAAAGATATTTTTTTTTTAATTAAAAAAAATAATTCATTTTCTTTTTTTGAACAACTTGCCAAAGGTCGATTTAACAAGCTTCGCAGGCCGCTTCTGGCCCGCAGGTTATAGGTTGTGCATCCCTGCTGTACAACAACATAATCATTGATCTTTGGCTTGCTTCTTATCCTTTCTCGATAAATTTTAAATACAAGTCTTTTTTAAATACAAGTTCATGAATTTTCATTGTTCCTGGAAACGGTGAAATATGCTTTGGAATTTGTTTATCTACATCACTTATAAAACTTTCTTCAACATTTTTTATTATTACATTCTTACAGTTTTTTTGAAGTACCGAAGCTAAAGTTTCACAGTCTGGGATATCTGTTTTTCTGGGCAACTAAATTGTCAGCTGTTCTTTTTATTGCTGCTTCAACTCCATCTGGAGCACCTTTTCCGTGAGAGCTTTCACTATAGTGCCAGTGAATTTCCTCCACAATAAACTGAGAGGATAAATATCCACCTATTAACTGAAACATTGTTTTGTTTTTGTACTGAGCACTGGGACCATCACTGAGAATTTTTTTTTTTTTTAATCAGGTATAAGAGACTTTAAATTATCTTTGAGTGAAAGCAAATGAGCAGTAACAGCTGATGCATCATGCCTATTACATGGACTGGTTGTTCCATATGAAATAGGACTTTCTTTAATATCTTTATGACAATATACAACACAAGTATTCATAGTTACCTGTGGCTTTGAACCACCAAAGTGGGCTGATTGAATTTCTCTGTGAAACTTACATATATGTAATTTTCGGAAAAATCATATGCATTAGGATTTCATTCCTTTTCAAATTTGTTTTTATAACTGAAATCATTTGATATTGGTGTACAATGTTAAATGTATGATTAAAAAATTTGATGATATCAGAAAAAAATAATTTCACTAATTTTTTTTTTTGTACTCTCAATATTCACTTTCATGGTTCTATGGCAAATTTTTGTTTCAAATACAAATACAAATGTGACGACCAGCAACAGGCACTGGGCCCAGCTAGGCTGGTCCTAGTCAATTAATTAGTCCCCAATGAAGATCAATGGCCCTCTTAAAGCTATCCACTCCCTTGCTCATTACCGCCTCTTCCGGTAAGCTATTCCAAGTGCCCACGACCCTGCTAAAGTAGTAGTTTTTCCTGATTTCCAAGTTAGCCTGAGATTTAAATAGCTTAAAACAATGACCCCTTGTCCTGCTTTCCCCGCAAAAATTTAATCCATTTACATCTTTCTTTTTGATAAATTTAAATAACTGAATCATGTCCCCTCTGACTCTCCTTTGCTCCAGGCTATACATGTTAAGCCTATTAAGTCTGGTATCATAATCTAAATCTGAGAGTCCCCTTACTAATTTAGTTACCCTTCTTTGAACCCTTTCCAATACAAAAATATCTTTCTTCAGATAAGGCGACCAAAACTGAACAGCATACTCCAAATGAGGTCTTACTAAACTCCTATATAAAGGCAGAAGAACTTTCTTAGATTTGTTTGAAATAGATCTATTGATGAACCCAAGCATTTTGTTGGCTTTGTTACTAGCAATACTGCACTGTTGACTAAACTTGAAGTCCTGATTTATAAAGACACCCAGATCCATAACATTTTCTGCTTGATTTATGACTGAACCCTGTAAACGATATCTCATACGCTTATTTCCATGACCTAAGTGTAGCACTTGACATTTCCCTACATTAACTGCCATACCCCATTTATCTGCCCACTTAGTAATATGATCTAAATCCTCTTGCAGCTGTTTTACTTGTTCTTCATTTTCGACAATCCCCATAATTTTTACATCGTCAGCAAAACAATTCATGCTTCCAGAAATATTTTCATTGTCGTCATTCATAAATATAATAAACAAAAGAGGCCCTAAAACTGATCCCTGAGGAACCCCACTTAAAACATCACTCCAATTAGAATGATTTCCTCTCACAACTACTCTTTGCTTCCTACCAGTAAACCAATTTCTAACCCAAAGTAAAGTTTTTCCTCCTATTCCAATGTCAGCTAACTTCCTGAGAAGAGCAACATGCGGTACCTTGTCAAAAGCTTTTTGAAAATCAATATAAACAACATCCACACATTTTTTGTTATCTAAAGCTGAGGTAACCTTGTCGTAGAAATGCAATAAATTAGTAGTACAGGATTTACCTTTCCTGAAACCATACTGCAAACTAGTCAACAGACTATTAGTCTCTAAGAACATCATGATCTTAATTTTGATCAAAGTTTCGAAAATCTTACAAATCACCGAAGTCAAACTTACAGGTCTATAATTCCCAGCAATACCTTTAGACCCCTTCTTGAAGAGTGGCGTTATGTTAGCCAGCTTCCAGTCCTCTGGCACCGTCCCCGAGTTATAAGAAGCATTGAAAATATTCAAAATAACATCCACTAATTCCTCTGCACATTCAACTAAAATTTTTGGATAAATATTATCTGGTCCCGGAGCTTTAGTTGCTTTAATCTTTTTCAAATGAAATAAAACCTCCTCCCTGGAAAATACAAAATCCTCAAGCTGTATAATAGCTTGTGTCTTGTTAGTGTCAACTGTTGAGATACAGTTATCGTTAAACACACTGGAAAAAAAGTTATTTAGAACATTTGCAATATCCCTATCGTTTTGGATTAAATTTCCATGCTCATCAACCAAAGGCCCTATTTGACTGTTTCGAGCTTTCCCAGAATTAGCGTAAGCAAAAAACCTCTTAGGGTTCCCATCAATGTCATCTGCCAGCCTTTGCTCCAATTCCCTTTTCTGAATCCGTACCAAATACTTAAAATTTCGCCTTGCCTTACCATACTGGAGCCTCTCCGCACTCTGACCAGTTTCTTTAAACTTACGAAAAGTGGCTTGCTTATAATTAAGAGCTTCTTTAGTCTCCCTGGAGAACCACATGGGCCAAATTTTGGTACTAACACCTTTTCTCCTAAATGGAACATAGTCCCCAACGGTTTTAGCAAGTTTATCCTTAAATTCCGTCCACTGCTGATCTACGTCGCTATTTTCCAACCCTGACGAAAAAAACCTCTTTCAAGCTCTGCCTAAGTGCAACAAAATCGGTGTTTCTGAAATTGGGCACAAACCTAAAATTATCATCTTTGCACACTTCAAATTTAACCCGGAACCTAATGCTGTTATGATCACTATCTCCAATATGCTCCCCTACACTCAACCCCTGAACAAAACTACCTATGTCACAAAAAACTAGATCCAAAATGGCCTCCTCTCGAGTTCCCTGAGTTACAACTTGATCTAAGAAACAGTCACCAATTACTTTTAAAAATTCCTCTTCTTTGCCATTACCAGGATAAAAATTATTCCAATCAATACCCGGAAAGTTGAAATCCCCCATTATGATAACGGATCCCTTACTGGACATGTCACTAATAATACGGTACATCTGTTCATCTTGTCCCTGGTTTGAATTAGGTGGCCTATAAATGTTTCCAAAGCGTAGCTTTATGCCCTTACTGCTCATCAACTCCAGCCAAACCATATCAATATCAGTAGGCTTATCATTTATGACCAATTCGTTGCAAATAAAATTGTCTCTAACATAAAATAAAACCCCACCACCTCTTTTACCTACTCTATCCTGTCTGAATAAATTATACCCAGCAATATGTAATAACTCTGCATCAGATTCGGTAGCCCATGTCTCTGTAATTCCGATAACATCCAACTTCTCATCCATAACTATGCTTTTCAATTCATCCATCTTGTTCCTAATACTGCGAGCATTGGTATAGAAAACTTTAAGCATGCCTAAGTTGCTTTTATTTAACACCCTGAAATTTCCTAAATTACAATTGTTAACATTACTACTCTTGTTTGTCACTTTATTTCCATTTCTAGCAATACCCAAAAACATTTCGTTCTCTCGATACCTGGTGCTTGAACCATGCCCCCCATTCCAACTTAGTTTTTTGACTCCGAAGCCCTTAAAATTAATCCACTAACCATTTTGACCCCTGTAGAGCTCAGATGCAGGCCATCCCTAGCAATCCAATCCCGTTTACAATGACTCCATACATCAATGAACCTGATACTGCGCTTTTCGCAAATTGACTTCAGTAGCAAGTTCATACACCTCGCACGTTGATTTAGCCAGCTCCTATGCACTCCATACCTGGGAAGCAAACCAACCACTTGGACATTCGTCGAAAAGCTGGTTGCTTTATCCAACAGGGATTCCCATTCCCTAGAAAACTCCTCATTTTTACTGTGGCCTACATCATTTGTTCCCACCCACAAAGTAACCATGTCCTCCTTATTCAATACTCCCTTCTTTTCAGCAACCATATTAACGTCTTTTACCCGAGCCCCTGGTAAACAACACCTAGCCACCTTACGCTTTACTCTCCCAACTGTGTTACCCACCTCCCTTACCATAGAGTCCCCCAAAATTACACCCTTAGTTTCCCAATCTAACTCCTCATTTGAAACTTCCCCCTGAATCTCTGAAACATTTATACCCTCTACAACTGGCTTACACCCTAATGCTAACTGGGCTTCCAAAACTAGCATCTTAAGTCTTAAGTCTGAGAGTTCAGCACATTTAGTGCAAATATAATCCTCTTCAAAAACAGACTCATTTTCCCCCTTATACAGGCAGAACATATGACATAAATCACAAGAGATCCACCTGTCCCCCTTCCCACTCTTTACCTCTTTCATAATGCATATAACACCCATTTCTACTCAGTGAATATGTTCCAAAAGGCAAAACAGTAAGATAAAAATGCAAAAAAACACAGAATAAATACTAAAAACAGCAGTAAATAAACAGAGTTGCTACACCCAATAAAGCACACAAGATCAAAAACCAGGAGATCACCACATGTTAGGCTTAGCTCCAAAAAATGCAAAAACACTTCAAGAATACAATAACAGCAAAAATGAGCCCCCAAAACACAATAAAACTAAATTACATGATAAAGTAAAGTAAAAAAACCTAAAACTAGACAGTAATAATGAAAAATTATAGTAAAAAAACACTTATCAAATTAGCAGCAAAAAACACTCCCTGCATCACAGGCGCCACCTTTAATCTTCATAGTAACTTTTTTGTTAACCCATTTTGGAAGTAACACAGGTTCATCTTGAAAGTCTAGGGGGAACCCTGACTCTAGGGGGAAAAACTGACAAAATGAACTTCTTTAAGAGTCGAATTTAATTTCTTTTCTATAAAAAATACAAAACAAAATTGCCCTGTATTTTGTTTAGCAAACTGAAATTTATTATGATTTTTTCTAAGGCTTTGTCTCTTCTGTGGACCAAGTCATCTCCTCCGTGGACATGCCACGTCCACGGAGGAGACAAAAGTAAGCTTTAGAATTTTTCACAGAGTTTTGATTTTAAAGTTAAAAAAATGGAATGCTTCTTTTTATCAAATATACTACTTTTGCTATCTAAAAATGATGTTTCAAACACAAAACAGTTTTATTTTAGCTTTTGTATGATGACCACAGAGATGAATAAACTAACACACACGTATGAATACACTAAGAACTTTGCCAAACCAGATTTAGACATAACAATCTAACACGTGCAGTGGCGTAGCTACACTTCCTGCCGCCCGGGGCGGTTCCTCAATTTGACGCCCTTTTGATGGGAAATAGTTAATACATTATATCAGTTCTCTCGCGGCTTTCTGGTTGTGTTGGAGAGCTTTTTGCACTAACAAAGAGGCTCTATTGTAGCCTTGAAATATCTATAATGCTGTACGTATTTTCTTCAGAATTTGTGCTTTATTTACGTTGGTTTTTCACTTTAAAAAAACAGGCGGGGAGCTCCCTCCAAAATTTTTTGTGAAAAAATTTAAGTCAGTGTTATGTTTCTTTGGTGACGTCATAAATACACATTTTAGACATCTTTAATCACGTTATGGGGGTCAGGGCTTGACCGCCCTCAGGAACTTGTTGGTACAGAAGTTTCTTAAAACTCAATATAGGCTTAAAAGGGGCGGACGTTATCTCTTGGAAATGTTTCGAAATTCAAGGCCTAAATCTGAACTTTTGGGCTTATTTGGAGGCATTAATGGATAGGAAGTTTCAGTTGCTCTTCCCGAAAATTAATTATTAAACCCTCAATAATCCCCAATTTATTGAGGGTTTAACAAGCAATTTTAAGTTATTTGTGGTTTGTCAAAATTTTCCGGAACCAAAACACATTTTGAAGCTAACTTTGGCAATGTTAAACAGCGAAAAGTGGGGGGGGGGGGGAATGGAGTCCCCCAAAACGCTGTTTCAGGCTTTGTTTGGCCAAGTTGGCTCTCCTCTGGAAATTTTTAAAAATTAAACTCCTGAAAATGCGTTTTAAGCTTTGTGACAGTAGGAAGGAGGTCGGGGAAAATATTATAATTTAAAGTATAAGAAAAGCAAATTTAGGGTCAATTTGGTTTCTCAAAGGGAGTTATAACTCCCTTTTGAATCCGTGCTTGTACGAATCACTTATTAGTGTCGACAAACTCAGGTGTTGCCGCCAAGAGTACTAACAAGACTTACCCTTTCCCCTTCCCAAGATCCGATACTGTTTTATTGTCAAATTTAGATGATTCTCTTTTTCACCGATAGAGGACGAAAAGATAAAGGGGACCTTTACATACGATCAACTATACTGTGATTCATGAGAAGAAAAAGTTGTGCATCAAAATTCATTACTTATGATGTAAATGTGAAAGGCTTTGCTTAGAGGTCATTTTACTGATTAAAAAACTGTCCTTAAATTGAATGAATAAATGTGAAACTCATAGTTTAAAGGAATTTGTTGGTATAAAATAGTAGCACAAGTAATAATTATTCGAGTTGTGAATAATTTTTTTTTTTATAAAATGAACATAAAATTCATTCTGTTTTAGTGAAAATCTTGTAATCAATGGCCAATCAAAGCAGTTGTTGAAACAGATAATGCTATCCTGAAAATGAGCAAGAAATCGCTCACCATTTGAGGCCTTTTCACTCTTTCCTTGTTGTCACTTTCCTTTTTTTTTTCAATAAGGTGTTTTCCAAGGAACTTTCTTAAAATCAAGTGGTAGCTTCATCACATAACGAAAGATTATGAACTTTGTTGTTTCTCCTTCGCAATAGTTAACTTAACTATAAAAAGGAAAAAAACATGGTCCCTTGACTTTACCACCTCTATCATTCTGTAGCTTCAGACGAATGAAGAGAAAAAACAAACAATAGTGCTGAGATGTCTTCAAAAAAAAAAAAAAACCATGTTTTGTATTAGAGTAATTTTGTTATCATAAACGTACTAAAACCTTGTGATTTGAAATTTTTTTTTTTTGCATGATTGCAAAAGCATGATTTCCTTATTGGGAAAACGCGTTCAATTTTTTCGAATCAAATGTGTGAAATTGCCGCCCCCCCGAAAAATGTCGCCCGGGGCGGAACGCCCCCTCCGCCCCTCCCTAGCTACGCTACTGAACACGTGTACAAGAGAACTAAAGTTGATCACTAGCAAACAAAATAGCTAAGTATCCTACCATTTACCTTATATGGATTTGACTTTTGCTGCCCTCTATTATGTATTTATTAAGTTATTTTAAGTGTCCATGGAGGGAGACTTCAATCTTAGGGACAAAGTTTATTAGTCATTTTCTTTATAAATACAATTTATTTTTTTAAAAAATTTATTTTAAAAACATCTTAGAACTCTTAGCTAGTTAATACAATCAAAGATATTTAAAACCAATTTAAACAGTTTGAGACCAATTACAAATTGCTTTGTCTCACAGACTTAGGGACGTCCACGGAGGGGATTTTAAAGCAACATTCATTAAAAAATAAAACTGAAATATTAAATTTATTTAATTGTCATGCATGAAATAAATTAGTTCAAAACTTAACTAAAACACATGAAAAAAATATTAAGTAATATACTGAAGCTTTTATTATTTATTACTAAGGGACTGTAAAAGTCACCTTTTTGTGAGAATGACCCATATAAGAGTTACACTTTGTTACAAAAAGTATCGGGACACTTTCTAAATTTCATTTTTACGTATTTCTCGAGAACTAAGGACCAATTGTTCTATAACTTTTGTCACATAAAAAGTATGCTCCAGCTGCCATTTTCCAATTAAAAGTAAATCCCTCCTGCATTTAGGGGACCAGCAACAAATTGATAAACCAAAAATGTTTTTTGATCATCCTTCCTCATAAATAACTGTGGATAAGCTGCAATTTTCAGCATTTAATTTACTTGCTGTGTACAATAATTTTATACATGAAAGTATCTCTTTTATAACGAAGATATAAGCATTTACTTCAAAAATATCAATTTTGATCACATGTTTTTTCTCATAACACGTAGAGATTGCCAACATAGCTAACTAAACTTTTTGAAAACTTGACAGGGTACAAGAGAACCATTATACTAAAATTTGAAACCAAACTTTTGAAAATTTGATGAAATATAAACGTTAAAAGCAATTAAATTTTCACCGGGCATGCGCGAAAGATAGAATTTTATAAACTTCATATAGAATTTTATAAACTTCATAATTTAAAAACCACATAGAACCTCAAACTCCAAATTAAATTCCAGTTCAATATCTTAAACATTTTAACCCATTAACCGCCAAAACTTGAAATCGTTATTTTTTTTTGGATAAAAATCATAAAAGTTATCATTTTGAACCTATATAATAGCAATATGCTTAAAAAAGAGCAAAAATGCACGTACTTTTACAAATATAGGGTGTAGCGTTGACACAACGTCAGCGGAAAAGAAGTATTAATGCTAAGTAGTTTTATCAGAAATTCTTCAGCAGTTTCAAGGCTTTTTATACACAGGAAATTTTTATAATCTTAGTTATGGTTCTTAAACTTGCCGAGCACTTTAAAAGAAACTGAAATTTATATAAAATAAGCACATAAATGCATTTTTGAAATTTTAAATTTGTTTGCATACAAATTTGTTTGTTCTACAAGATGCGATAAAAAATCGGAATTAAAAAAAAAGATTAAAAATATAAACACTTGCTTTACATTCTAGAGTGTGTCTTACAGATTGAATGAGGACCTGTTCTTCATTTTTTGGTTGATACCTATCAATTGGATCCTGTTTTGTCCATCGCCAATCTTCTGCTTTTCGTTTTTTAGTTTTTTTACTATGGGATTTGGAACAATTGAACTTTTTTTTTTACGTGGACTTCAACTTTGCCTGCAGTATCGCACAATAAAACTTCATTATCATTATTCAAAATGTTGTCATTGCCTTCTTCTTCATCACTAGCTTCTGTTTTTTCTGGTGGTACAACAACAATATCTGTTTCTTCATTTTCATTGTCATCTGAGTTTTGTTCGTAAATCTGTTCCAATGCTTCTTCCAAAGTTAGATATCCTGTTCTGGGCATTTCGAAAGGCAGAGACGAAAAAAAAGCTTCCACAGTCAAAACGCGCAGAATAAAAATGAAATATAGTTCTACCCTAAAGCAATTGAGACAGACAGTCAGTCTACCCCTTTTTCGCTGACGTTGCGTCAACGCAACGCCAGTTTTTACTTCCCCCTCCTCCCCAGCAGAAGCAGTTTCTTTGAGGAATGTCCTGATAAAAAGTGACATTGACTAAAAGTATTTCATATCTAAACCAACACTTTTTTTAATTTTTATTTTTTCTGACAGAAAACTAGATCACAAATTTAGTCAAAAAAAAAAAAAAACCCATGTGAGAGAAACAATTTTTATCATACATAAAAAAAAAACTAGTATGTTGTGGCCATCACGAAACTTCCTTCTATATTTTTCCTTTTTCCAGGGGTCGAAGTGGTCCTATATATCCTATATTTCCTATATTTTCAAAAAAAGTATGAAAATCGTCCTATATTTCCTATATTTTTGGAAAATGTCCTATATTTCCTATATTCCTGTTTTTTAATCCAATTTCTTTCTTTAAAACAACAGTAAATAAACTATCTGACTTCGGATTTTTCGTCGAAAGTACGTGTGCAAACAAATTTCAAATTCAAAAACGCAACTCACTAAATCCTGCAACAGGCATCTTCTCTCATTGGCTACAGCAATATGACGTCACTGTAGTGGGTGGAGTTTCGAGAACGAATTCTGAAGTTGGTTTATAAATTTTGCGTTGGGGACAACACCAGTTTGTTTCGTTTTCCATGGTGGTTTTTTTCGGTTTTTGGTTTTCGCGGGTATATTTTTGTGTTCAGTGCATTTTCTGACTGGAATGTTCTAATAGTCTTTTTGCAATCTTTTCTTTTTGTGGAATTTTATAGAACAAAATATCTGTATATTTGTGCTACAAAACATTGGTTATTTCCTGTTAGTTCTCAACACAAAGACGGTTTTTATTTATTTATATAAGCTATGTTTGTGACACGTCTATCCCTGCAAAAAGTGCGAGTTGCTGTGTTAATTATCAATAAATTTCTCTTCCTTCTTTTTTTTTGTCTGCAAAGTACACTTTGCTCAAAAATTATTCTTTCAACAACAGAAAAGTCATTTCAGGTGTAAGTTATAATTTTGTTTGAGGGTTTTTTTTTTTAAACAAAATCATTGATAAGAATAAATAAATAATATGTATGTATTATTTCTTTTTTCATAGCGAAACTATTCATATAATGTGTCCTATATTTGTCCTATATTTTTTGTGGAAAATGTCCTATATGCGACAAGTCAATCACTTCTACCCCTGTTTTTCTGATCCCTCCCCATGCTTGACGAGGAAGCAATATTCCTAACAAAAACAAAATTACACATGCAAAAACTTGACGACCATCCCGATGTCTGAATTATTGTAAAAGCAAAACAAAGAGCGAAAATTGAAAGTTACTTTAAAAGCCTTACTTGAATTAATTACAAATATTTTATTTATTAACAAACATAAGATGGCAACAGTTAAAAATTTTATATCATTGAGATAATATTTCCGATCATTTCCATACAATTAAAATCACGAGAAATACGCAGACGACAATCTATTACGATTTATCTTTCTTATTGTTGCATTAATAAAACTATTTTTATTCGCAAAAAGAAAAAAAAAATCAACACCTCTTGGAGCGATTGGAGTCAAAATTGAACCAAAGCCTGTTTACGTATGGATTCACAATATATTCCAAATTTCAACGAGAACGTAGCATTACTTCTTGAGATAGGGCACTCACAATGGAAAAAAAGAACGGGCGATTGCGCTACCCACGCCTTTTTAGCTGTTGACACCAAAATAAAATCAGCTCTTATACCCACTAAGGGCTACTTGTCAAAAAATTTTTGTTTGATTCCGTTCGTTATTTCTTGAGATACAGCAGTAACAATTGACAACAAAAAACGTTCTATAACTCAACCCCCGTTTGAGCTATTGACACCAAAATTGAATCAGCACCTGCTTCCGTTAGGGGCAACATATGGACCAAATTTTGTTTGATTCCGCCAGTTACTTCCCGAGGAATAGCAAGCACGCGTAACTCGAAAAACGTCCCATTGCTCCACCCCCCTTGGAGGAATTCGCGCCAAAAACCAATGGGCACAAGTTCACATAGGGGCACATATGTGTACCAAATTTCGTTCAATTTCATGCGGTAGTTTTGCTGTAGTGCGGTCACAAAAAACTGGTCACACATAGACGTGACACACATACACACACACAAATACACACACGCAGACAGACAGACATTTTCCAAAAATAGTCGAAATGGACTCAGCACACCTCAAAACGTTCGAATTCGTCAAAATTCAAAATTCGAAAATTTGCACGAATCCAATACTTTCTTCTATATATTAGATATAGAAGAAAGTAAAAAATAAAGCAATTTTTTTATTTAACATATTTTTACTAATATTCTTAAATTCAAATTAGCAATCGATAAAAAAATTAGATTTCTAGTGTAGTTTCTATGGATATTTATTATAACCGTTGCGTCAATGCAACACCAGCGGGTAATGGGTTAAAAGATATAAGCAATCTGATGAGCCTAATTTCAATAATTGAAGGATGCGCAACAAATACAAGTATTTTATTTAATGTCAAGTTTTCATAAATGTTAAGTATGATGTAAAATATGATAAAATAGTAACTATTTTAATTGATATTAAGTATGACAAGTTTAATGTGAAGTTTTAATTAACGTTAAGTATGATACAATAATGTTACAAACAATTAACTTTAAACATGTGGGAGGCTTTATATCATTTGTCGTAAATTTCTTCCATTTGTTATCTTTGCAGAAATGTAAATGGACAGCACCCCATGCCTTTTTACATTAGAGTTCATAGTTTGATCAATTATTTTATCATACTTAACATCCAAAGATTACTTTTTACTTTTTAGTTCACGCTGCTGCTGTTAAAAAATCACAAAAGCGTTTTTTTTTTTATTTTTTAAACTTTCATTTTATCTTTTCCATTTTTAAAAATTAGTTGTATTTTTTACATTTTAGTCGCTTTTAGGCTGAAATAGTAGCAGTTTTTTTTACAAAATAGTCGTTTTTGCCTTAATTTAAGCTAAAACAGTCGACATAGTCTGCAACTCTTTAAAATAGTCGCAATAGTTGGCAGTGGCAGCCCTGAAATTCTTAGAGTCATTTCTAAGATAAGAAATTATATATATATATATATATATATATATATATATATATATATATATATATATATATATATATATAGTCACAAGAATTGCTCGTTAAAAGATAACAAAATTAAGGAAGGTTTTCAGGTATATTAAGGAATGCATAATATACCTGATAAGGAATGCATTTGCTTTTTCCCTTAATGGAGGCTTATTTTTTTTATGTTTGTAAAGCCTGCTTTTAGGTCAGTGTAAATGTGCTCTAGGAAGAGAAATGAAGAGAGCATCCAACGAATCAGTAAAGCCTCAGATCACCACTGGCGTTAAGCCAAATGTATTAGAAACCTCTCTTGTACAGACAAGAATACTGTTTTGAGAGTCTCTTACATTGATACATCTTTTTTCTAAACAAAATGCTTCAAGTTATATAAAATTAAACTTTGAGAATTTTGTGACAATAATGAATCTGAAAGTTTGCAGTTGTAAGTTGATCAAGTAGTGTTTAGAAACACAATTCAATGTGACATATTCAACTGTAAGATACTGCTCTTAAGCCAGGGCTAAGGCAGAACTTCATGCAATATACTGACAACCAGTTATCACATCCGAAGACTGCAGTTTCATTCTTGTTATAGACTCATCAGTCTGGAATAGTGAATAACTTAGAAGGAGGCAAACGTTATCTCATTGCAGCTGAGAGTGCCAACAAACTGGTTAAGAAAGTAAATTTAGCTCACCAGCTTTTTCAGATTTTAGTCCAACCCTGCTAAATGAATATATAGTACTGGCATATTCAGGTATAATTTTATTTTGCCTGATCATTAACTAATGACAATAGCAAAAGATTACAAAAAGTGCTAGAAATGATATTTTCAACCATGTGGAAATCAGTGCCCATTTTCAAAAAATCAATATAA
Organism: Uloborus diversus; assembly: GCF_026930045.1. NCBI lineage: Eukaryota > Metazoa > Arthropoda > Arachnida > Araneae > Uloboridae > Uloborus > Uloborus diversus. Next base: position 128,184,816 of record NC_072731.1, on the reverse strand, counting down.
TAAGGAAACAATAAATTAAAAAGCAAAATTTTACTGCATTCATTTAGAATAGAGTAAGATAACAGAAAACCAACGCCTTTTACATACTAAATGCCTAACCACTTCACCTCAAAAAGAGTTCCTCCACCGGTACACAAACAAGGCTACCTGGCAGCAATTACAAGGATGGCGTTGCTATGACAATGAATACAAACAATTCAAACATTTGCTTCACAAATATTGTCTGATATTTAGAATTGTTTTCATCTTTTCTTTTTGGTTATAATCGTTTGCTCGAATAAAATCTCTTGTGAAATTTTTTCTCTGTGTTATTTTTTTCTTCAGAATATCGAAGTGCTTTAAAGATTAGTGCGGTTTTCTTTTTTTTGAAATGTAATCATTTTAATAATGCCTCGAACATGTTGTATATCTTTTTGCACTTCTAGATATAAAAATAAGGAAAAAATAAGTTTTCTTCAAATTTCTGCTGATGTAAATCAGCGAACATTATGGCTAAATGTCATAAAAAAACAAGGTAAATATATTTTTTTTCCAGGTGGAATTATTATATCATTTTTCAGAGTGCCCTGCAATGAAAGTTGATTGCCCTACCTTATATCACTGGCTAGCTACAGCCTTGTAACAGCAGCGATTCTCAACTGGTGTTCCAGCGAACTGACATGGCACCGATCCGCAGCTTTGATCGACCCATAGCCTGCGTTTGACGAGCTCAACTGGTTAACTGAGCATGTGACAGCTAATGATCACGTGCTTCAATCAACAGCTTAAAATGGTAACAGGTGTGGTAATTGGTAGATGGTAGATTGCTGTGGTTAGTAACCAGTTAATCACCGGTCGACCGGTTAGGTCTGTCAAACGCAACCTTAGAGAGTCTTGCTCATTCACATAAAAAAATTTTGCTTTCAAAATAAAGGGGGAAAATAAAAGTAATAAATAATACTGAAAAGAGAAAGAAAGAAAACACCATCATAATGATCGTATAAAACGTCTTTTACATGGATTTTATAATTATTTTTGGTAGTTTTCCATGATTGTTCGGCAATGCTGCTTATTTATGTATATTACTGTAATTACTTATCTTATTCCCTACATTTAAATATATATTGTAACTCGTCTTCAGCAACAAATAAAGTTTTATTTGTATATTTATTAATTCATTTATAATGATTATTATTTTGTAAAAAAAAAGGAAAAACATTTCAGCCGTTCACAAAAAATTTTCACAAGTCTCCGAGATGAGAAATTTTTCCTGCAAAAAAGGGGGGGGGGGAGGAAGAAGAGGGAAAACCTCACCGGTTTGTAAAAAATAGCAGTTTTAACGGTCTTCAAATAAAAGGTTTTCTTTTTTTTTCAAAAGAAAGAAAAGTTTAAAAAAAAAAAAAAAAAAAGCTTAATTCACGGATCAGAAGCTTTTTTTACGCTTCTTTGTTTTAGAATTTTAGTCAAGGCTTCAAGACTGCCAAAAAAAAAAGATACTGGAAAGGTTATTGGTGATTTAACTTTCTGGGATTTTCGATAACTGGTCGATCAAACCGGTACCGGACCTATAAATAAAATTTACTGCACTTGAAACACAGGGGCGGCAGGGCCCAATTAAGATATCGAGGGCCCCAGGAAAAATATTTTTTTGGGGCCCCCTGTATTTAAACTTTATAACTTCAGCCCTAGGCTGAAACAATTGTAGCCATAGACTAAAGAAATTTCAGCCATTTGGGGGCCCCTAAATATCTGGGACCCTAGGCAAGGGACTAGTTGGCCTATTCAGTTACCAGGCCCTGAGGGGATATTGGGTCCCTCAAGAGGGCGCCAACCTTGACTACCAAAGGGCGAAAAAAGAAAAAAACCCCAAAATCGCACAGGTTTGAGGGCGAGGCTTCGCGCCCTCCAATATTCATTAAAATAAAATGAAATTTAAAAAACAGGTTCGAGGGTGCAAGAAAATGAAAATGAGAGAAGGAGCACAGGTTCAAGGACACACACACACACACAAAAAAAAACCCCGAAAGCACTCAGGTTTGATATAGCAAAAGGAAGAAAAAAAGGAGCTGAGGTTTATGGACAAAAAAAAAAAAAAATCCCCGAAGGCCTACAGGTTTTAAAGGGGCAAAAAAAACGAAGACGCACCCACAGTTATAAAAAGCCGAAGATGCACAGGTTCAAGAGCGTGAAAAAATGAAAGAAAAAAAAAAGAAATGTGAGGGCGTAAAAATAAATTAAAAAAAAAAAATTCTAATAAAAAAATTAAAAAAAAAAAAACAATACCAACAAAACAAAGAGGCACACAGTGGGCTTTTTGTTGAGAATTTAATCTGATAGCTCAATCAAAACCCGAAGTTCAAAGAACTAAAAGCAGGTTTTAAGCAAGCAAACCCAACTGAAAATTTGTGGAATGATCTCCTCGGGAAGATAGGACATACAGACACATATTTAACAATTAAATAAACATTTTATTGACCAATAAATTTGTCGAAACATGGAAATATTAACAAGTGTAAATAAAAATCATATTCCCCAACAATTGAATAAAAAAATCCCCCCGAAAATATCAGTAGGAAACATTTCTTAAAAATAGTATTGTTAAAGTTCCAGTAAAATTCATATGACTAGTTTAATACATGTACAACCTTGAGTCCTATGCCAAAAACAGAATAGTTTAGACGAACGAGTTAAAAGTTCATACCAAACAAGCTATTCCTTCCTTAAAACTGGCACAACATGTGAGGGCGAGATCCACCAATTTGGATCCCATATCAAAATCGTCCGTGGTCATTCCATGCCACCATGCTGAATTCAGAAAAAAAAACCTGTCCTCCCGGACAACAGGAACCATCCATTCAACGGACTTCCAATCCAGCTCTCGAGCGTGGACCTTCCATGGTCCTGTTTGTTAGGCCTTTTCTCAGCAAAAACAACTTGATTTAAACTCTCAATTTTAGAGAGAAAATCCCGTACTTAAAAAAAAAATCATCTCAAGGCAACAACTGGAACATGCCCACATTTCTAGCTGGGCTCAACGAAAAACATCCTATATCTTTCAAAAAGAATCCACTCTACAACGTGGAACTCTGGAGCACACAGCTCCCAAGCACAATCTCAGCACCTCCGCAAAACATCGAACTGCAGTCACAACAAGGTAAAAAAATAAGAGGTAAAACAATAAGAGAATGACTGATTGAGAGTTCACACTTAAATAGCATTCCTTATCTCCCTACGCGATGGCGTGACACATATCAAAAAGCATGCATAAATTATATTGATAAAACAACTCAACACCCAGTTTACAATTTAAAACTAAAATCTTTAAAATTATTTCCCACCCACATGCATACAGCAAAAATCTACTCAACATCCTATGACGTCACATCATCGTGGCGGGTCAACAAACACATGCAGGGAATATTGGCTCTGGGAAACGATTCGTGCGCCGGTAAAATAACGGGATGACATTCTAAGTTCGAAAAAAGAAGGAAGTAAGTTTCGGAAACTTTTATAAATCTTGTAAAACTTTAGGAATTTTTCCAAGAACAAAAAATAATGACTTTAGGCCAACACTTTTGAGGGCGCACAGGCGGAAGGGCGCATTGGCCCCCGGGCCAGTCCGCCCCTGCTCAAAGACCTGTCCACAATAATTTGAACGAAAATGCTTATTAAAATTTATAAAAATTTATCATATATACTCTAGTTATTTAAAAAAGTGTATGAATTAAAAGAAATATCTTTTACAGTAATTTTAACATTGATTTTTTGATCATATTTTACAGTTTGTGTTTTTTTAAGGTTTATTTAATTATGCATAATAATTGCAGTAATTGTTTTTAACATTTAAATATTATTACTAGTAAATAAATTACTTCTTTCTTAATTGCTCTTTCTTTCTTTATTTTATTAAATATATGTAAATTAAAATCTTACCGATCCGCAAATATTTTTCCGATCTGGGGGTAAAAAACTGTTGGCAAACGCAGACTTAAATTGTTAAATATTTAGCCATTAATTTCTAATATCTTCGATAGATGGCAGCAGGGAAGGTACCAAATGGACACACTTTGCTTTATGAAAAAAGCTAGAAGTGGTTAGGCAATCTTAAACATGTTATCTTTCATTTTCCGACTTCTTAAACATTTATTGAAAAAAGACAACGCAAAAAAAAAAAAAAAAAAATCTAAATCTGTTCTAAAAGTTAGACTTATAAGCAAATTTTGTATACTCTGGGGAAAAAAAAATTGAGTTTTTTTTCTTCAAATGTATTGCAAAATAGTCGTTTTTGCCTACATTTTTGCTTAAACAGTCTTTTTTGATTCAGAATAATCTTTCCAGTTACTTTTTTGGTCATCACAGGCAGTCCAGTTTATGTTAAAATGATTACAGTGCCCGCCGCTTATTAAAATCACATTCGTTCTGAGGACATTTGATTTTATAAAGCGGCTGATTTTATAAACCGGCACTCATGCACTGAAAAAAAAAATATAAGGTTTTCAAGTATAAATACTCTAAAAAAGAAATAAATTACGATTAGTTGTATTTTATTTTTAGTCTAGTTGTATTGTATTATTTTAGTTCAGTTGCAAAATACAGTTCATATTTTAACTTATTCAAAATTTCGGATTAATCTTTCACACTCAAGTCATCACGACTTGCTAGATAACAATTTTAACTTAATTGAAAAAATGAACTGTCAACCCCTGTAGATAGCTGAATGTGCACGAACGGATTGAAACTCAGTAGTCAGGCTGCAAGTCGAAACAGATCTGCGAAGTGGAAACAGGCAGCACCAACTAAATATATGGCTCTGAAACAGTTCTCTTGTGGCTGCTTCATTCTTCTTCTTTTTTTTTCATTCAACTTCCCAAGAAAAAAAACATACAACTTTCACCTTTTTTTTTCGTTTTTGTTTATGTGAATTTGTTATTTTATTAGTGCTGCACTGTTTTAAATCTTGAAAGAAAAAATAAAATCCTGGTTCTATTCAGAGAAGAATTAGCATATGCTCTCCAAAAGTTTGATTTTATAAAACGGCGAGGATGATTTTATTAAAGGGTAATTCTAACATATTTTGATATAGTAATGATTCTGTTCTTCCAGATTTGATTTTATAAAGCGGCTGATTTTATAATCCAGTGATTTTATTAGTGGCGGGCACTGTATTATTATTTTTTCAAGGGGAATTTGGGAAGGAAGGTTTTTCTTTTGGAATACAGAGCAATACTCACACATTGTCTCCTCTGACTATGTAAAGACCCAAGACAACCTGCTCAATGCCTTGGGAGGAGCTATAGACCCTTTCATGGCTCTCATCCAGGATCAAATTGATGGTCTGATCGAACCCCTTCAGAGTTCCCTGCAATAAAAGAAGATAATCCGTTAATAAAAGTCATATTGCATACTTTAGTAAAATATAGACAGTCCTAGACAGAGCTGCAGTTGGTGGGGAACGTTTTTTTTTTGGTTTAAACCAGGTTTATTTGGTTTCAACACTATTTGTGAGAAGATTGCTATCTTATTTTTGGAAAGACATGAATATTTAATTGAATTAATTGTTAATGAATGTTTAATATTCACATTTGAACCTAATTACTTGTTGATTCATTAAATAATTAAAAGTAAAATCTCCTAATTTCATTTCCTCGTAAGTAGCACTTTTTGTAGGGGAAATATTGTTTGAAAATCTTTAACTACTAAAAAATTAACATAAATTTAATAAATAGTCCTCGGCACAAACGAATAATCAACGAAATAATGTACTGTGAGAGTGAAGACATAATTATAAATAACTCTGAATAAAATCTTGTAAATCAATACTCATAATTATAGTTTTCTACAAAAAATATATTTAAATAAAAGTGAAATTAAAATCAAGTATTCTGAGCATATATAAAGTATTTTGCAGTATCTACAAATAAATAGTCTGATGTACATTTCACAATTTCAAAAATCATAAGAACAACACTTATTTTGTTTAACAAAAAATAAGTGTTGTTCATTAAAAAAAAAGAAAAAAAGGAATATATATATATATATATATATATATATAGATCATCATTGTGGAGACTTCATACAAATAGGACAAATGGGCTTAAAGAAGACCATTATGTTTTTCATTATAAACACTTTTTCTCCTAGTTTAATACGCTTAAGAGTACAATTTCTTTTTTTTTTTTTTTTAAATTTGATTATCATCTTCCAATAAAAAGACAAATTTTGAAGTTTGTTTTCCAATCCTAATGAATTCCTTATTTTTCACAATACAAATCCAAATAATGAAACTATTCTTTTCACACAATAAAGACATTGTAATATTAAAAATTAATATGTTTATTTATTCTTCTACCATTCATATATCATCCTTTTCTTACATTAGGATTAAAAAAGTTTTTCAAAAGGTGAAAATTTGACATTAAATTTTTTTATAAGACCACAGAGTTACACGCATATTTTCTGTTTTCAAAATTCTATACATCTTTTTTTTCTTGCTCTGATTGCATCGTCTATCGTGGATGCCAAAAAGTGAGTGACTGTTTTTCTTGTCATTGAAATATTGTACAGAGTTTAGATTTATATACACAACTAGCAAAAATACCCGGTGTTGTCTGGGTCAGTAATAATTGTAAGAAACAATCTCTACTTTCATTCATTTTCTATTTTAACGAAAGAACTCAAAACACACTGCTTTGACGTGATTAAAAATTGAGCTTCTTCCTTACCCATAAAAGTAAAACAGCAATAATTATAAAGAACGAAACGGTATTCAGTTAGAAACGAAAGGGGACAACATTTAAGCATATGAGCTGAGAAACAAATGTTGCTAGGTACGGTAGGTACTTTCTTTCCTTCTTCTTCTACTCTTCTACTGTAGGTACTTCTGTAGGTACTTACTGCATTTGGTTCGGAAAACGTAAAGCACCAATCCGGTCACATGGTTCAATTACGACGACAGAACACACGTTTTGCGTGAGCCTTCCAGTACTTTACTTTGAAATGTATCAAGGGACCTAAAATCGTTGCTTTTAAGAAATGAAGGCTTCACTCTCTCTCACCCTCTCTATGTTTCATCAATTCTCATTTGACATATCATAGTAGGAAAATTCATTACAAAAAGCAGAGCTGACTTTCATATTGTCCTTTGGCAACGGGTTAAATATTTCTTTCAGTTCTCGCTCAACAATAGGTTAAAATAAATATTAATTGCTTGGGAGATATAACCATCCAATGTTTAAATTAATTAATTAATTAACAAATCCGTTTCCAATTCGATCCATTGCGCTTCAAAACCATACTTGCCACAACTTAGTTACACACAAAAAATTTGATCAAAATCGGTACAGCTGTTTAAAAGCCTTATGGTGACAAACGTCCGCACAGAAGATTTTTATATATTAAGATAATTTATCTCTAAAGCTTTGCTGGTTACTTTGCATTAACTAGATTTTACATCTTCCAATCATATGCAAAATTTATGGAAACAATTGGGAAAAAATGATTTAGATTTTCCAGAAAAGAAAGAAAAATCACATGGTCTTTACAAAAAACCACTTGGTTTAATTAAAACCAACGTGGTTAAAACCAAACAAATTTGAGAACAAATAGGTACAGTAAAATCTAGATTATCCGGGCTAATTGGGAGTGCTACTGCCCCAGATATCGGAAATCTCGGCTAACAGAAACTTCGTAGAAAATCTGGTCAGAATAGCAAACTTTTAAAATGCATCAATTAAAACTACAATAAAATATTTTTAAAATATAAAAATGAACTGATAAAAAGTAATATTTTACAGTTAAAAACTAAGATAAGAAAATAACTTGTAGTAAGATTTAAAAAATAAATTGAATTTTTGTACAATGCCAAGTTAGATATTAAAAGACACTAAAAAAAATCACAAATTTCTAGAAAATGTTTTTATATGTAAATAGAAAATTCATCATTTCATAAACTATACGTTCTTTTCTTTGAAAAATAGACTTCATTATCGGCTCGGTTAACACAAACCTCGGTTCTACTGTAATGCAAATTTAATGTATAGGTTTCAAAACACCTTAAAAATAAATAAATGTCCACTTTTTAAATTCAAGTTGGCATTAGTAACCTTTTTTGACTTCACAAATCTAACACTGGGGAATATGCATTACGTCGCCAGAATATTGCTATAAAATTTTGTTTCTTTACATGATCAATCATGAACGATTCAAAAATCAGTATATTAAAATCACTCCAAACTTAAGTAAAAGACTAATTAAACAGCTCCCAATATGATGCAAAGTCATGCAGACTAAAATGGAACTTGACATCACAATTCATGAACAAATTCCTGCTATTCCAATGCTACAGTACTGCTTTCTTCAGATTGGTCATTGTTGATTTTCACTTTATAGAACTTATCTTCCAGGCTAACTAAAAAGTTATTTTGATGTCTTGTAAGGACTCTCACGAATAATTCTTCATATGACATTAAAAAAAAAAAAAGAGAATGATGTACAACATAAAAACACATCAAAAACTCATTATATGACATCAAAGAAGAATGAATAGCTTCAAACTCATAATATAATGCTTCAAAACACCTATTTGTCCTTTCTTGATTTCCTTCACTGTGACATAATAAAACTAGAATAAGAGCAGAAAAGATTTAATTTTTGGGAAAAAAACCATTGCAAATGATGATTAAGTTTGAATACTGGAAAAAGGGCATTAGTGTTTTGTTTGTATCAGTTTATTTTGTCATTGTCTGATTAGAAAATTATGAAGAACATATGTGCATTTTAAGCTATCATGTCCACAAAGTGCTTTTTAGTATTAAATCTATCAGGGTTCGCGATAGCAGAGCTTCCTCCAGGATTAAAAAAGAGCAGGGTACTGTTTTTTTTTTAAATTTAAAAAGACTATTTTTTTTGTTGAGAAAAGAGCATTTTTTAAATCAGGGCTAACTTAACGTTTATCTGGCTGGGAGAGACGAGTTAGAATTATCTTAAAACAAATGTAAATTTTACTAAGAAACACTTCCCTTTTCATGACGCGAATAATGAGGAAGGATGACAGCCAGTATTCTTCGCTGGAAACTAGTGTGAACAGCCCCCTATTATTGAATAAGAGGTGATGCAAAGTCCCTGGAAGAACATTGCTTAGTCTCTACAATGCCCAGGACACTATTTATCCCTTGTAGTAACTGATAATGGAAGGCATGCTTTTCTCATAGTCAGCTCAGTGGCAATCCAAGTTGAGAGACGCTTAGACCATTGAGATGTTATTATTGTTAATGATCTAAGGGGAGGAGAGGGGGAGGGGCAGATATTCGCTATTGTCACTCAGAAGAGAAAGACATTGTAAAAAAAACAAGGGGAAGGGATAATGGCTCCCTTCCTTTTTCCTAGTAAGAATCTTAAATCAAAAGGGTGCCAGTTCATGAACAAAAAGGCAATCAGGGTGCCATTTTACCAATAAAACGGCAAGGGCAAGTTGGGCGCAGCACCCAAGCCTGGGTGAGGGTCTGGCGATAGAGTGCGAAACTGCGAGAAGAGCAAACTCTTATAAGAAATCTCACTCAAAGAATGTTTCGATGCGGCACTTTTTGGCAACTTTGTCACGTGTTAAATTGAATGAAAAGGTTTAAAAAAAAATCTATCTCAATTTTTAAAAATCTCACTCTAATTTCAAAAGAGGTTCAGATTTTCAAACACCTCCTTCCAATGGGAAACATAAAATCAATGATGTTCTTGGATGGATAAATGGAACTTTTAATTCAATCTTCCCACTGTCTGTGAGAGGGAGTTTTCCACCATATAGCACTGTAAGTGGCAACATCTGATAATGAAGAGTAATTTTACAAGACCTAGACTACTACACCTCTGTTCAAGATATAACTAGGTACTCAAACCTTTGAGAATATTAGAAGACTTAGTGTGTACCATACCTTCTATGAATATATAACTATTATTATCGACTAATATAATCAAAATTTGTAGGAAATGTACAACACAGTTTAATTACCACAATATTTCTTCCATCAGCAGTAATTATTGACACCGTATCTGAGAAGTTAAGAAAAAAATCACCTGTAATGTATTTTCTGAGAAAAAAGAAAAACGGGGGATATTTCGATAATTGAGAATCTGGCGCGGTCGTCTCAATTTTGGCCTTAAATAATTTTATTTTAGTAACCCTGCTGATTTATAGTAACCCTATGTGAATAGATATTTCCGGTCTCTTTGTTTAGATTCGCAAAGAAAAATACCTCTCGCGCTTGCGCTGGAGCCAAAAATTGACGCCAACGAAGTAAGATCGCCAGATTCCCAATTATCGAAATATCCCCGAAAAACGTTTAGCAGTGATTTCATTAATTGAAAGTGAAATTGTCATGCTTCCAATTAATTACAAAATGCATTAATTGAACTAATGTACTATGCGAATCATTCAGCGAAGTTACAAAAGCTGATAAATTAAAAAAGAAAGGATACGATTCACATAACTATCAAGCGTAGAGGCCATTTTTCAAATATTTTTCGCAGATTCAACGACTGAAAAACGTAAACAAATATCGAAGCGAAAAAAAAAATTTGTAAAAAAAAAAGCACTGATGCCAATATATTTTAACTAAATATACACAAGACCAGATTACTTGGCTGGAAGTGTCTGCTACTCCTCGATTTTTCTAGCAACCTTTGTAGTAACTTGGCGTGGTTTCAGACGTCCTCGATATTTGGCGATCACGTTCGCGTTGTTTATTCCAGCGAGAAACAACTGCGCCTCGTGCTTTTTCGGCATACTTTCCTATATGGATAGTATTTTAATGATCTAATTATTGTAATTATAGAGGAATGACTATTGAAGTAAGGGCGAAGTTTTCTTCATTTGAAAGCTTACAAGACAAATTACGGAAGAAGAGAATTTTGTGCATTTTGATGTGCAAGATTCTGCTAAATTGACGAGTGATGTTCATATTCGACACGTTAAAAACATGGAAATGTCGAATTGGTGCATTACAAATTAAAATACACCAATGTTTTTGGCGGACGAGAGTGCCAAAAAAAAGGAAAGAAAACAAAAATGAAAGGAAATCTATAAGTGAGTATAAGTTTTGTGTGTTGACCAGTACACCGAACTTACGTATAAGAAGTATAATCTAATTTTCTTACAAGTTGCTTCCTTTTTAAAAAATAATACTACGTTGCATGTATTAGCTGTTTTATAAGGTTATAAGTAAATACATTGCTCAAAATGTGTCGCAATTCACAGGGCCGATCCTAGGGTGTCGGCCGCCCGTGTGCAAAGACCTAATGTGCCGCCCCTCAAGTGTAATTTGCATATTTTGACTAATCTTTAACATCTATATAAATCTTTCTTTAAATTTCTATGCCAATTTCGAATTTAAAAAGGTGAGGGGGGGGACAGAAGGATGATCTTATAAAAAAGAAGAAATTTTTTATAATAAGAAACTTCTTAGGTACAATTTATATCTTTGAAGAAAGTAATAGATACCAAAATTCACTAGTCGTAAAATCGCATTTTATGGTCTTTCTTCGGTGACATCATAGAAGGGACGGAGGAAGAGGAAGCGTGGGGGGAGGTGTCAGGGGTTCAGGGGAGGAGGATTGCTCCAAGAAAATTGTCGAAATTGGCGTATGAAAAATATTTTTAGTTAATCTTTAGTTGTGTTTGGTTGCAAGGACAAAAGGGTCAAGTATATTCAAGGTGCATGGAGAAATTTTCGAAATTGACGTCAAATATCGCAATTTTAGGAACTTTTTCGAGAATTTAGGTGAAAGTAATGTTGCAGTTCTTTCCTAAAATTCTTTCAAAATTGAAATCAATTTGAAGCTATTTTTTAAGACCGTAGCTTAGGAAGGATCGGCGTTCTTTCCGAAAAATCTCCGAAATTGAAATTTTAAACCCGCAATTTTGGGTTACCTTTGTTGATGTTGCAAGAGGGAGGGAGATTCAATCGTCTCCCATCGAAAGATTTTAAAATATATGTTTAAAACGCAAATTTAGGCCGTCTTTGGTGACGGTAGGGGATCTGGCGGCTATCCTCCGGTAATTTCTCGGCACTATTTTTTCAAAAACCCGTTTTTGGCTAGATTTGAAAACAATAGGGGAAACGTGAAAATATTCCGAAACAAAATATTTTTCGGAACTGAAATGCATTATAGTCTATTTTTGGGAAGGAAGGGTTTTGGAGCTCTTAAGCGGATATTTCTAAAATCACAATTTTATATTATCTTTCGTGACGTTAACAAAACTGGGAAGCTTCTACGGTTTGGATATTTTTCAACATTAATATCTGAAAAATATAACTATAGACTTTATTCCACCTCACCTCGACGATTGATGGATATGCCCTAGCACCTACGTATTACATAAATCCATACATAATCCTGGCAGTTCTCCTCCTGAATTCTTTAGAAATATAAGTCCCAAAATCGTATTTTAAGCATTGTTTGATAACGATGGGACGAAGAGCTGGCGGGTGTTCATCAGTGTGCCCTCACGAACTGTGTTTTTGAAACTGAAGTCAATTTCAGGCTAGTTTAGGCAGGAAGCTGTAGCTCCACGGAACCGTCTAAAAACGAAATTTTCAGGTATAGTGATTGCGTTGGAGAAAAGGGGGATCCAGGGTCTTTTCCCGAAAAGTTCTTAAAACTGATGTTCGAAAAACGCAATTTTAGTTTGTTTTTCAATACGTTAAGTGGGAGGGGGTGGAATTAGGGGCTTCTCTAAAGACGCTAATTGAGACTGTCTTTGGTAGTAATGTTTGCGAATGGATTTCGGGGTCCTCCACCGCAAAAATTTCGAAAAATGACAAAGCAATTTTATATGACTTTTGATGACAGGAAGAGATGTCGTCTGAAAACACGTTTTGGATTTTGGAGCAAACATTTTTAGGCTATGTTTGAGTAAGTTACGGTGGAAGAGGTGAATCAGAGATTTAATTGGGTTTTTAAGACCGATAGTTCAACCAGCGAAATTTTCTGAAAGTAAAGTCCTAGAAACGCAATTTTAAGCCTTATTCTTTAGTTTCGTCAAGGATTTCATGGCATCCTTTTGAATCTTCGTTTTGGAGCTACATTTAAATTTGCTTCCCGGGCAAGGGCCCTGTCCTCCTGGCAGTTCATTCAAGATTTTAATCAGAAAAATTGTCGTAAAGGGGGAAAAGTACAACATTTTTGTTCGTCATTCATATATGTTACTCTCAAGGGAGTCGCGATTTTCCACTTTCTCTCCACGCATCCTCGATTGTTAAACACAGAGTTTGTTACATAGTTTGTTGTTTGAAATGCTTGCGAGAGTATCTAATCAGTATAGCTTTTTTTTTAAAAATAATTTAAATAAAATATGTCTTCATTGTTTAGGTCTATAAAAACTTGGGAGGTAAACATTAGTGGCCGCCCTCGGTGCTCCTTTTAGACGGCACCATTTCATGCTTCAGAAGGGGGCCTTTCCCCTCCCCTGTATATATGCTTGATTACCTGTTCTGTCACAAACTTTGCAACCAAATGAAGCATGTTGTTAAGAGTAGACATCAATGGACAATAAACCAACACAATGTTCCCTAACATTCTATTTTTCTTAAACTATGCTATGCTGTTGGGAAATCGACACATACTTTGACAATTGAACATTTAAAAATCAGCATATTTATTCTACTCATTATAAGTTATCTTGTGAGAAATTCTTGAGGAATTTTGCTTGATTATAAGAACTATATGATGCGGTCTGGGGCCGCCCCTTGCTTTGGCCGCCCTTGTGCGGTGCACACTCTGCACACCTGTTAGGATCGGCCCTGGCAATTCATTAATGACTCTTAAGTTTGCCGATTGGTTTTATGAACGTATTTAGTCACCAAGGAAGATATCTATTGTTTTTGAGACCTCGATTTGGTGTATTTTTAATCAACATTAATGTAGCTTTCTGTTTGATAATACATTTATTGCATTGACTGACATTTTTTATACTAAGAACTCCTACAGCTCCACAGGCAATTAAAATAGCAATAGGTAATTATTTTATACTTAATGCCAAATTGCTTATGTAATATCTTTTCAATAGTGTTTTACAGCTCTTTTACTGTGTTATTCTTGTTGCGCTGTAATGTTTGTATTATATTCCTGGCTTCTTTTTTCTTTTCATGGCAATGCATTACTGGGCCAGTTTTTGTGAGGCTACTTTTATCTAAATACGGACAGCATCTTGTCGAGTAGATGTAAATTACAGCTAAATCGTTAGTGATTTTGACCTGGAGTTTATGGCAACTATGACGTTAGGCGACTGCAATGGTTTGACGCGCATGAACGAACGAAAAGTACCCAAGGATAATTTGGTAAGGCAAATTTTAATAATTAAGTTTAATTTATTTTCTCACAAAAGAACTAGATAAGTGCCCAAAAAAAACTATTGAAAACTTCAATTCTTAAAGAATCAAAATATTTATTTAAAAATTGATGCACCTAGTTAATCTATTACAAAATTGTTTCACTCGACCTTGCATGTCGATAATATGATTTGATGGGGGTAAAATGTTACAATGTATTTAATATTTCGCTATTGAGGTGTAAATGATGTTTGATGCACTTTTGAATCCATTGGGAGACCTGGAATCCTATTTTCTCAAGTATTAACCTTGAAGTGGCTACTGCTGAAGCACTGATCACAACTGGTGTGTTTATCTTATATGTCTGTGAGCACTCCAGGTTAAAATGCATTGTGTGCAAAGCATTTCCCCGCTTGACATTTGGTATTCTTGATTTTTTTTCTATGCACAGGAAGCAGAAATTCATATTAATTTATTATAATTGTTCTCCTTTTGGATGCTATTCTATATTGTTCATCTGAGTAAGTAGAAACGTGGTGTAATAGACAACAGAAATATAATAATTTGTTTATGAAAACAGTGAAAACTCATGCATTGCGTACTATTCCATTGTGATGCATTGTAAAATTGTTGCATTTAAGATTTAAATTAAGTTGTTTTTTCCCCCCATAGTTAAGGAATTATTTTGGGCGTGCAGCTTCAGAAACTGAATTCCTTACTGAATGGTACATGGTAGAGAGATTTGGCTTCATTTACTGTCAGTCATTTCCTCTGCTTGTACTTTTCAGTTTAGCCTGAACCTGAAGAGTAACAACTGAATCAACAGAAGTATGGATCTGTATGATGTTTCAAGGGTTTTCATCTGTAAGAGGTAATCAAGTAGAAAATCATACAACTTTAGTCGTATGTAGTATTTTTAAAGTAGATAAAGTAGTATTTTTACTTATTATCTTAGTAATATTTTTAAAAGTTGATAAATGACACAAGCCTACATGAACTTTTTCCCATGTATTCTAACTTGTGATTGTTTATTGATTTGTGTTCAAAAAAAGTTAAGCAGAGTAAGCTATTAAAAACAGCTTGTTAACCTATTAAAACTATTAAATAAATGATTTAATTAGAAATAGATGAGAAATATAATACAGTTGACTCTATCTAACGACTTTCAGGGGACCACAAAAAAATCGTACTTAAATAGAATGCTTCTAAAATTGCAGTGGAGTATCTGGGACTATGAAAAGTCATTCAATAGAATGTCGTTAAACAGAACCAACTGCAATTTGATATTTGAAAAAGGAGAAAAAACAATGCATTGTGTATTATTCCAGTATGATTATGATGCATGGCAATATTTGCATTTAAGTTTTAAATTAAGTTGTTTTTTCTCCCTCAGTCCAAGAAGTATTTCGCATGTGCAGATGCAAAAACTGAAAATTCCTGACTAAATGGCACATAGTAGAGAGATTTGGCTTCATTTGCTGTCATTTCCTCTGCTTATGCTTTTCAATTTAGTCGGAGCCTGAAGAGTAATAACTGATTCAACAGAAGTTTGAATGTGTGTGATATTTCATGAGTTTTAATCTGTAATAAGTAATCAAGGAGGAAATTATTCAACTTTAAAATCATCAAATAACAAGTGTACATGAATTTTTTTCTTATGTTCTAACTTTTTATTATTCATTGATTTGTGTTATGCAATTGACTCTAATTCTAATATTTTGTATCTCATAGATTTCATTGGGTCCCTAACTCTTGAGAAGGCTGTGGTTGCTTCCCGTAACTCAAAGGTTATAGCCGGTTTTTTCAGGACTTTTAGTAGTGATTGAGAGTTAACTGTACTATGTAGTATTTTGTCTACACATCTGAGGAGCAAAAGCTAACTGTGTTAGCTTTTGCTAACTGAGCTGTTAGCGAAAGATAACAGCTCAGGCTCATTGATATCTTGAATTTACAGTGATTGGCATAGCTAACCTAAATTAATTTTTACTGTGTATTTGTTAAGTAATTTTTATACCTTCTGACACCTCTTTACACACCCCTGATGAAAAAGTGTTACGCAATTTTACTCCATATAGAGATGTTTGGAGCTTCTTTAGATCACCTGTTTCTTTCATGTCTTAATATCTCTTACCCCATCTTTGTTAATAGCACCCATAATTTTTGTAAAATAGTTTAAATGAAAATTCAGAAAGTAAATTTTTAAGCTCAATGGAAGACTAAGTAGGAGCATATTCTTGAAGATTTAAATCTTGGATCCTCCTTTTTCTAGATATTTGCCTAGAAGCTTGTTAAGATATCTTTAAAGACATCCTACGTAGAACATTGAAGGAACGGTGTGAAGCAGGATAATGGTAGAACTTACAAGACATTGGGGCAAAATATTGAAAGTATTTTGCGTAATTTGTCTGCTTGTCATTAAAGAAGGGTGGAAGTATCTGAAAACATAACATGCCTCATAACAATTCATTTAATAGGAATTGGTTAATTTTTAAAGGTTTTTACTGTATTGTTTGGAGACTTGCTCCATTTCCCTTCAATTAGGATCTTTTGATCAAATCCAATTTGTTAAACAGTTATATTTCTGTTTCATTCATGAAGAAATAAAGATTTGATAATTTGAATCGGTGCTCACTATGCTCATATTTTTGGAAGCAATAAAGTTCTTGTATCAAAACTGTGTCTGTATATTTAGTTTTTTCTACCAGATTGTTATAAATTTTCTTCTGCAACCTCTCAAATTAGCTACTATGTATTTTTTTTAACAGCTATATCTAGCCATTTCATATAAATCTTACAAGTGTGGTTAAAAAAAAAAAAACATTTTAATATTTGAAGTTTGGTTGCTAATATTGCAAATAAGTGTTGGTTCAGTTATGTTAGGACAAATGATGAGTAAAAGAAATTGTCCCAGACATGCACTGCTCATGGATCCTTCAAGTGTGCGTATTAGAGAGGATATGCCTTTCTTTTTCAAATTAATACATGATTTATAATTATTTATCTATTTTTAGCTGATAGCCCTCACACATTTTCAGTTGTTTTAGTTTTAGCCATAATTTCTTAGGTTTCAAAATTTTGTTTCCTCCCCCCCCCCAAGATTGTCATTTTTTTTCAAGCATTTGCAGCGTAGCACATTCTGGCCAAGAGACCCCACGGTAATACAAAGACCACACAAACTTTGATTTCACAATTTTACTTGCAAACGTATAAATCGTTATAACTTGAAAAAAATAAATAAAAGCTCCTTTCATTCATTTGAATTTTTACGTCTTGAATTCAAATTATGTTTTTCGAAATAACGAATTGCGATAGGACCCTACTCGTTGAGTTTCTTGTTTCTATAAATAGAATGGAAGTAGAGGACAAATTCACACTCACATATCATGACCAGTGATTTTCTAGGTAAGGTAAAACAAGGCATATTCTTTAAAAAAAAAGAAACTAGTAATTAGGATGAGGTAATAAAGATAAGATATGGCCAATTTACACTTTTGCACTTATCATACAGATTATACTTACAGCGTATAACATTATGATACCTTTATCCTTATCAGTATTAAGTTTTTTTAGATGTGTTTCCTGAAAATACGTGATTTTACACAAAAAAAAAAAAAACTTTATGCAAGAGCTATTTGAGGTAAACCTTGAATGAATGCAGACGATTTGTAACCATGACGACGAAAATTAGTCTCGCTAAATAAATATTTAAAACAAAATTTGTCTATAAATATTTTATTAATTCCCTCATTATTTGGGGTTTGAGTATACAAATTTAATATTTGTTTTCTCCCATTATGGGAAGAAAAAAGTAAAATAAATTTTTTGATTAATTTTGTATATAATGACTCAAGAATCTCAACGGAATATCAATCTCCCTGATGTGGAGTTGAGATACGCCCATTAACATATCGGTCACTTAAATTTATTTTACCGATTAATCCGTGAAACGATTATTGTCGCTTTTTTTTTCTTATCCTAACCTAAACTCCAAATTCGACTTATAGAATCTGCTTTTCCCACTTCTGTAATGCGCTATGGCAGTTGTTTCTAACTATGACATGAACAGAGAAATCTTTTTTTTTTTTTTTTTTTTCTAGGAATAAATGGTTTTGATTTTTTTTTTTTTTTTTTTGACCAACGTTTCAGGAGGGGTTTTGTCACCAACCCTAATCTACGCTACACTGGCTGGGAGTTGCCCCCCCCCCCCAAAGGATGAATTAATTTCACTATTTTATTTATTACTTTTTAATTGACCTTTCTTTTGCATTTTTTACGTAGTTAATTAAAAAGAACACAAAATACACACAGCATATTTGCTTGCTAAAGAAGTATTACTGGAGTCAGAGGCCCAGAGTTGCAGAATACATTTAACTCGCTGGTTTCGAATTCAAGGGACCATAATATCGCGATTCGTCCACTAATTCTTCTTTCATGGAATCAATAATTAACATTTTTTTAAAAAATTTGTAGGCGCACCTAAAAGAGTCATTTTGATCCAGGAACCTATTTGCGAAATAATAAATTTCTTTTTCAGCTTATAAAAAACGCAAAATGAAAGAAATCATATGGTAGTTTCTTGGAAAAACCATGATTTTTAATGGAAACGGCATGTAGTATCAATATGTTATCTCAACTGTATCATGGTTTTAAGAACAAATCAGCAATTGTTTTGAAATTCACACAAAAATAGTTTCTGAATTCTTCAGTAAAA
Source organism: Uloborus diversus (assembly GCF_026930045.1). Taxonomy (NCBI): domain Eukaryota; kingdom Metazoa; phylum Arthropoda; class Arachnida; order Araneae; family Uloboridae; genus Uloborus; species Uloborus diversus. The sequence goes on along the minus strand of NC_072731.1, from coordinate 128,165,808 downwards.
CTTATATGTTATGAAGTTATGATTTTCTTTATAAATTAATTTAAAAATCTCAAGTGAGATATGGGTTTATTTAATAACCTTGCCCTTATATTATAATCTTTATGGCAATTTTCCTGAGTAAAACTGCTCATTGTCTAGCATCTCGGTGACATTATATTGGGTTAAACGGCTTGAAACGTTAAAGATGCTTTCCGTCCGCATTAAAAGTATATTAGTGCATAATATTTATGTACTTCGAAGTAGATTCATTGATATAAAGGAGAAATAAACAACATGCACATTTAAAAATAAAGCCATTAAAACTTTGTTATGAAACATCGAAGGGAGGGGGGAGCTATATCAATTTTCCGTACCCCCTCCAAATGATTTTTCTGTATCCGCCCCTGCTGGCTGGTCGTCGTATTCATGTTAGTTAATCAGCACAAAGTATTTTTTTTTTATCAGGGACAATTGCAAACTGCATTGTTCACGCTTATCACAATAAGGCCATATAGTCGTGGGGGGGGGGGAGTCAGGCCCGTTATTTGGACAGTTTGGTCTTAAAGGAGGGTAGTCTCCGATTGAAAAAAACTATAAGATCTTGAAGGAAAACTCAAGCTCTGGCGGCCCTATATTGGTGGTTCCAATTATTTTCTTGATCAGGGGCTCTGTTTTTTATTTTACTTCGAACTGAGCAGGCCCGGATCTATAGTTTTTGTGCCCAAAAATCTGTAGGGCCCTTCCCTTAGTAGTATGTTTGTAACTTAAGTCTGTGTAGTTTTTTTACTTTTTTTTTTTCAATTTTTTCCCCAATTTCTTGGGACGTTGGGCCCCTGCACCGCGAAGTCTGCTGTACGCAGATCCAGGACTGGAACCGAGGACACTCGTGATCCCCTGCTCCCATTGTGCATATATACAGTAGGAGATTCTATATCGTCCAAAAAGCTGTCTGTGTGTAGATCAGAAACATGGTTACAAAGCAAGATTCATGCTTAGGAACATATGACGTTAACATAACGCTGACGCGCGATATGCATACAAAGTCAGAAACAGAAACAGGCTGTCGGATTCCTCTCCTGAAGAAATACTAGAAATGATGCTGAACAAGAAAAAATCAACAGTTTCGGAATAGCGTCAACCGTGCCAATCTTCATTAAGATAAAGTATAGCAGTCGACATTGGTCCAAAAATTTTCTTATTGGGGGGGAGGAGGCAGTCAACACCTCCTGATACCCAAAAGTGACGATCTTGGAATGAAGACAACAGTTTAATAGTATCATGGTGCTTAAATCTTTCTCATGAGCGATGTCCTGACTCCATTTAACCCCGGAGAATATTGATATATCATATTGATCCCGGAAAATGGGCGCCCATATACAAAATTTTAAGAGGAGGGGGCCTAGATATTTTCCCCATGGTTTAGCAGGATATATTTTCCCCGTGGAAACCGATTTCTGTACAGGTTAGAGTTATTAAAGTTTGACATTTTTACTACTTACTCATTTAGCTAGAGAAAGTACTAAAATCAATTAAGTTCTGATTTCCAAGAGTGACCACCTAGGGGGGGGGGAGGGTCATGGCGCAGACTGCGCCATTAAAACTTTTAGGGGGTGATTTGAGGGATATTTTTCTCATTGAGGGGCTCAATATTGAGAGGGGTGCGCCCTTGGGGGACACCTCTGTGATTTATAAGGGGGGCTTGAGCCCTCACTTTCCGCCCATATGGACGTCTATGACCGGAGTACCCCCCTCCATAGAGAGAGTCCCTCTAAATAAAGGATAAACACATCACTTAAAACTACCCCCTTTTAAAATCCTAATTAAAGCAGCCTGTGCACCATGAACTCTCTCTCTCTCTCTGCGTATATTCCTTCCTAAATTACGTCAACGATCCTGTTCAAGCGACGCATCAAATTAAGGACAGTAGTCCCTGAAAAGTTTCATTTGAATGACAGGGGTGCTCATCCCCGATGGGCAAGGGCACATCTCTTCAATATCGCAAAAAACACCCCTCCCCCCGAATGAGAAAAATACCCCTAGAAGCACCCCCCTAAAAATGCCACGATCCCCCCTAGGTGGGCACCCCCTAGGAATGAGGACATTTAATACTCAAGAGAACTCAAGCTATAGCTCAAGCAGGAGATCTCCTTTCCAATACATAGCTCTTAACGCCTTCCGTTCTATAAAAATCTCCGTAGGGATTCTATGGAATACTAGTTCGAAAACCCATGAGAACAAGTACTAGTACATTCTCCCCCCCCCCTTCCCCAAAAAAAGGAAAAAAATAAATCCAAGGGGAGTCCTCATAGCATCCCACAAAATTCTCATACACATCAGCATTTCTTAAGAATAATAAAAAAGGAAACATTTAAAATGCTTTTGCTTACGACAAAGCCTCAAAGCTTTTGTAACATTGATTCCGAGCAAATTTCTCTGCACGCAAGAAAAAAAATGGCAACCGACAATATTACTCAACTGTATAATTCGTCATGTAATTTATTTCCTGTAGAATTAGAAGTTTTTCGCCAAAATAAGCGATTTCTTTGGAAATAAGTAGTCCCTACTGGAGTAGACTTCGTTAGCCAATCACAGCTGCTTATTTTCGAGGAGTAGTAGCAACGTCCTACTTGGCTTGAATACTGATTATGTATTACATTTTATTAAGTTTTTTAGAGAAATTATATTGCGAAAATTTATTTCAATGCTTATCAGGAAATGGTTTTAAAGTATTAGAAACGAGTATTTTTTTGCATGGACGGATGTTTCTAAAATCTAATAATTTGCGTATGGCAACAAGTTCCATGTAAACAAAACACAAAAGTACTTTTTGAGAGTTTTTTATGCTGTTTCTTTGTATATAATTTTACAGGGAAATTTTGGAAATAAGAAGAGTAGTTATTGTTATTCCATCGTCTCATAAAGTTTTATCCCAGACCTTTTTAATGATGGCTAAGGCTGTTTTGTCCAAACATAAGCGTGCTAAGCAGTGGTCCGTCTTCTCTCGCCTGTGGCACTTGTATGATGCTACCTGGCAAAATCCTTTCGATTCTGCTGAACTAATTGCCAAGTATCTATCTGGAAAGCACAAGCCTATTTTTCACACGCTGAGTGATTGTGGTGACCATGTTGTGGTCATTAACACTGAGAAAATCGCTATGCCCGGTACCGAGTGGAGATACAGGATGTACAGACACCACACGATGTATGCCCAAGGAGAAACATTTACTCCCGCTTGGGAGCTCCAAAACAGAGATGCAACTAAAGTGATGTGGAAAGCCGTTTACAAAGCTTGCGGAACAACACTTCTCAGGCACACCCGGCTACAACGGCTGCATCTATTCGCAGACGATAAAATTCCAGAGGACATAAAAGTTAACATTTGCAGTCAGATTCGGCAGCTGAGACCTGTGCCTAAGAGATTAAGCGAATATTCTCAAGAAGAATTGGATCAATTTCCAAAACTCTTTGATTGGCCGGAAAGTTACAGTAAACAGTAGTGATTACTTTGAACCCAACAATCTTAATTGTAATTTTTGTTCATTTAGATGATACCAAATGAAAATACGTAGTTGAAGCTTTTGATAGTTCTTGCTTTTTCCACTGTGCCTTTTTCTCCTTGGTTATATGGAAATAAAACTATGTTCAAAATTAACATTATGAATTTCTTAGAGACTAATAGTCTGTTGACTAGTTTGCAGTATGGTTTCAGAAAAGGTAAATCGTGTGCTACTAATTTATTGCATTTCTATGACAAGGTTACCTTGGCTTTAGATAACAAAAAGTGAATGTTGTTTATATTGATTTTCAAAAAGCTTTTGGTTAGGTATACCGCATGTTGCTCTACTCAGCAAACTAGCTGATATAGGAATAGGAGGAAAAACTTTACTTTGGGTTAGGAATTGGCTGACTGGAAGGAAACAAAGTAGTTGTGAGGGGAAATTATTCTAAATGGAATGATGTTTTAAGCGGGGTTTCTCTGAGATCAGTTTTGGAGCCTCTTCTGTTTATTATATTTAAGAATGACATTGATGAAAATATTTCCGGAAACATAAATTGTTTCGCTGATGATGTAAAAGTTATGGGGATTGTAGAGAATGAAGAACAAGTAAAACAGCTGCAAGAGGATTTAGATCATATTACTGATTGGGCGGATAAGTGAGACATTGCAGTTAATGTAGGGAAATGTCAAGTGCTACTCTTAGGTCATGGAAATAAATGTGAGAGTTATTATTTACAGAGTTCGGTCATTAGTCAGACAAACAGTTGTTGATCTGAGTATCTTAATAAATCAGGGTTTCAAGTTTAGTCAACAGTACAGCATAGCAAGTAATAACGACAACAGAATGCTTGGGTTTAACAATAGATATATTTCAAATAAATCTAAGAAGGTTCTTCTGCCTTTATATAGGAGTTTAGTAAGACCTCATCTGGAGTATGCTGTTCAGTTTTGGTCTCCTTATCTCGGGAAAGATATTTCTGTGTTGGAAAGGGTTCAAAGAAGGGTTACTAGACTTGTAAGGGGACTTTCAGATTTAGACTATGATAACAGACTTAATAGGCTTTATATGTATAGCCTGGAGCAAAGCAGAGTTACAGGGGACATGATTCAGTTGTTCAAATTTATTACAATAAGAGATGTTAACGGGTTAAATTTTTGTACGGAAAGCAGGACGAGGGGTATTGTTTTAAACTATTCAAATATCAGGCTAATCTGCAAATTAGGAAAAATTACTTCTTTAGTAGGGTTGTTGGCACTTGGAATAGCTTACTGGAAGAGATGGTAATGAGCAAGGGGGTGATAGCTTTAAGAGGGCCATTGATCTTCATTGGGATATAAAAACTGACTAGGACCAGCCTAGCTGGGCTTAGAGCCCGTTGCTGGTCGTCACATTTGTGTTTGTAAAAAAAAAAAAAAAAAAAAATGTTTGGTACCTATTAATTGATAATATGAACCATGTGCTGTTGACTGCATTCTAGGCTGTAGTCAACAACAAATGTTGACAGTATAGGTGGATATGTTATGATAAATTGAACTGAGTTAGAAAAGAAAAGCTATTTACAGATAGATGGCTGGTAATGATACTCACATACTCGCATTAAATTGATTGCTTTAGTACCAAAACTGATGGTCTAGGTTCAGAGATAGGTTCTCATAGTGAATCTAGGTTCATAGTAAAAAATAAAAACAAAGGAGAGATGATTATCATTGGGAAGGAGTTAAATACACAAATTTCAATATTTGAATTGCAAAATAATATTACGTTTTTTTCTTTTAAAATGGGAAAACTCAGAATTGCAAATTTTCTGTAAAGTTGATTGCATGGAGGTTAGAGCTCACCAAAAAAAAAAAAAAAAGAGAGGGTAATTTGACTTCAAGAAATTGAAAAGCAAAACTCGATTGATATTTTTACAGAATAAAAATAACTGTTAAAAATCATTATTGTTAGAGAAAGTGAATTCTTTACCAAAAAATGTAGTCTTAAAAATGAAACCTTTTGATAACTACCATCGCTTCCGATTCATTTTGGAGGATTTTGAATCTTTGAAAAATTTTTTTTTTAGTGATTAGAATTTCAGGGAAGATCCCTACAACAAAATGAGCACAATTGCAAAAACGAAACCTCTTCAAACAAGAATATGAAAATTATACATGCCAACATTTTTGAAGCATGTTTATTTCATTCCTCCCCCCCCCCCCCCTTTTTTAAAAAATATTTTCCCAAAAATGCGAATTAATTTTCTGAGCTTCCTGAATTTTGACCTGCTGCAAGGAATGTTTATTATTCCTTATTGAAGGAAAAAAACGTACGCCTCTTTTGATCTTTTTAAAACTTATAGTTGTGTATTTATTTTTTTTTAAGTTGAAAACAACCCAATTTCCAAATTTCAGATCCTGCCTGATTTTCGTGCACCAAATTCCAAGTCCTGTATAGGCTCCGTTTAAGAAATCCTTACCTATAGTATAAAAATCCATTTTATACTCAAATTTGTTGCTAAACTCATTTATGCGAATTGTCTCAAATGTGGAATTTTCATCTTTAAAGTTGCCTTTTTACTTTCTTCTATATCTATTATATAGAAGAAAGTATTGGATTTGTGCAAATTTTCGAATTTCGAAAGATTTGAATGTTTTGGGGTGTGCTGAGTTCATTTCGACCATTTTCGGAAAATGTCCGTCTGTCTGCGTGTGTGTGTCACGTATTTGTGTAATCAGTTTTTTGTGGCCTCTCTACAGCAAAAACTACCGCATGAAATCGTACAAAATTTGGTACACGTATGTGCCTCTCTGTGAACTTGTGCCCATTGGTTATTCTCGCAAATTCCTCCAAGGGGGTTGGAGCAATGGGACATTTTTTGAGCTTTGCATGACTGTTATTCCCCAGGAAGTAACTGGATTAATCAAACAAAATTTGGTCCATATGTTGCCCTTAACAAGTACAGGTCCTGATTTTATTTTGGTGTCAAAAGCTGAAATCAGGGGTTGAACTATAGAATGTTTTTTGTCGTCAATTGTGACTGCTGTATCTCGAGAAATAATGAACGTAATCAAACAAAAATTTATCGACAAGTAGCCAGGGCCGTCGCTAGCTAAAATATCTGGGGGGGGGGGGGGGTGTTGACAATTGGGCGGCCCCGTCGATCATTTAAAAGGGTCTATTGCCCCCCCCCCTTCCTCCGGGTATTGAAAAATTAATGTTTTTACACATAAGTGGGTGTGTTTTTCGTTGTTTTCCGATTAAATGTACATTGAGTATACACACCCTTTGTCCCCAACTCTTAGAAAAATTTAAACTGATGGGCTGGGCGGCCCCAAACAGCTCTACTGTTTTCAAGTATATGCTAAAAAAATTTGAAGAGAAATGAAGAACAAGAACCGTTGGTACGAATATCATATAATGCAAGAAGTTCAAAAATTAGTTTGTGAAAGTCTTACCTTTGGCGTTTTGTCCTGAGTATATCCTAGAAGACTAATCAACATTGACAATCATGAGGCGGCATCTTTTTTTTTTTTTGTGGTGATCTTTCATTGAGAGTATATGCCATAAAGGAGTGAAAGGCTTTAGAGGAAATGCAGATAAGAGTTCAATCGTTGAAAATGTTTGGAAAACGTAGATCCTACTGTTATTGCCCCCCTCCCTGTTAATTTATAAATAGAACAAATCTGTATTAATAATAATTTAATCCTAATTATACCTAATTAAGATTAACAGAGCATTTTTTCTCGATACAATGTCCCCCCCCCATACATACATACTTTTTTACGATTGGATTTGGAGGGAGGGAAGTATCAGGAGAGGGTTTGAAGGACGACCTTAAATGCGGTATAAAATACTCATTTTGAGGGGTCCGGGGGTTTCTCCCCCGGGAAAAATTTGGAAAAATAGATGCAAAATCCTGCGTTTTGAGGCCTTATCCAGCATTATTCGAACAAGAAAAACATCAGTAAACGAGCTGATATGTGCATCACATGACTTACTTCCTTTTACTCCAATTTAATGTCATTTCCCTATTATTGGCATTTTTAATGTAATTCAATAGTTTACTTTCTAAATATCACCAACAGTGGCCAAATTAAAACCAGATTAAAAAAAAAATCTCCAAATTTGTGGCCAAGTTGGCAACTAAACTTGGCGACCAAAATACTGGCGATCTATCGACAAGTGTCCGCCAAATTATCACACCACTTGAGTTTACGTTGAAATTAGCAATGATTCCGCCCCTTCCAAAAGGGCAAAAGACCCCTTTAGAAACGCCCGAATGCAACCAAAAGGGGAGGTGCACAACTAGACCTCACTAAGAGTCTACGTACCAAATTTCAACTTTCTAGGACATATCGTTCTTGAGTTGTGCGACTATTACATACGCACATACAGACGTAACGAGAAAACTCGTTGTAATTAACTCGGGAATCGTCAAAATGGATATTTCGCGTGTCTATACGTTCTTAGACATTTTCCCACGTGTAATCGAGTCGGGGGAAAAAAAAAAAAAAACTCAACATTCATTCAGGGATGAGTTAAATTGAAATTAAGATCGATTTTTGAGTGAAATTGTTTTCGTGAATACAATACTTCCTTTTTTGTAAAAGGAAGTAAAAAATAGGGAAACCAAAACTTTTTACAAGTTTCACACTTTTTCGCAATTTAAGAAAATGCAAAATATGTTTTTATTTTGGTTCGGCAAATCGTCGACACTGATCGAGAGAGACGAGAATGGACAATGAATCGTCACTTGCTCAAATCGGCCTTTGGTAGAGTTCTGGCAGAACAAACTTCTGCCAGAACAGTCACTAGTTAACAGCCAAAATGCCTACCAGGAACAATCATTGTGTCACAAGTAATCGAATTCTAATGGATAGGGCAGCTGTTTTTCACCGAGACGAACTGAGTTCGAATTCGGGCATGGATCATGGCAATAGTTTACTACTTCTCTTGTGATATATGACAATTCTAAGAATTCGTCCTGAAAGGTAGGTACAGTAGGGAGTTGTTGGAGAAAAAGTACTATCTCGTGAAATTTTCTCTACATATGATTTTTTTTTAATTGAAAATTTAGATCATAAAAGTGTTACATTTTCCACCAGAAAAGTAAAAAAGAAAAGAGCTAAGCGCTTCATTATGCGCCACCTAACTCCCCGGATATACTGTTGCACGATGAGTTTTTAGTTTTTAAACAGTACAGAAACTGCTCTAGGAAATATCTGGAGAGGTGACATGGGCTTGCCTCCAAGAGGGACATAGCTTAAAAAGTCAGACCTTCCAGCCTTAAATACAGGACCACCGAGAGCCAACGGCCCCTTGCCAGCTCCCCCTCCGTTTAAAACCCTTAGGATTTATACTACTGTGACTAGGGCCCCCCCCCCCCCTCCAAGGGCCGGCTCTTTAGTTTTTGATTAGGCTGGCATGACTTCTAGTCGGCCATGCTTAAATGTCTATATTTTTAAACACATTCAAAGCAATGATTCTTACAAACAGCTAAGTAAAATATTAATAAAATAATAGTTTAAAAAACTAATAAACACGCTCTTGTACAAGAATGAACTAAAAAGTAAAAAATAATCTTTTAATGTAAAGTACATTCAACAGGGAGAGGATGTCATGTCCCACAGCGCCACAGCTAAATATAAATTAGCTTAAAACAATGAGAATAAAATAATTGACCAAACAATTAACTTTAATGTAAAAAAGCATGGGGTGCTCTCCATTTACATTTTTGTAAGGATTCGGAAAAAATGATAATGTCTAAGCTTGCAATGAGAAATCTAAGACATCTGATATCAAACACCTCAAACAATTGATATGATACAATACATTAAGAGTTTGGGTTTTAAAGGGTTTTTTTTTTTAAATTTAATTATTAGTTTTTCTAAATATATTTTCATCAAGGTTTTTTTTTCTTTGTGAGGGAGCGGGATTTTAATATTGTTCGAAATAAATTGAGCTCGTTACGTAAATTCGATTTTTTTTAGGGGAGGGGGAACAAAATTTTCATTTTTTTCTAATCGCAGTAATTATTTTATTCTGATTCTTCCTTAAAAGACATAAATCTTCGCGATCCAAATAAAATTGCGCAAGAATCTTTGGAGGTTGTTGAGCGTCAGTGAGCAGGGGACGGAGCCAGTAGTAATTTAAAATTAAATTGAAATATCTTCAATGGAATAACTTTTCCCTTGTAAAACAGAGGTGCCCATCTCCCCCAAGAGCAAGAGCACATCATCCCCTTTCCAAATATCAAAGAACTCCCCAACTCGGGTGGCCCTGAAAGAGAGAAACATACCCCTTAAAACACCCTTCTAAAAACTTCAGTGGCGCAGTGTGCGCCACGATAACCCCTAGGTAAGCACCACTCACTATGTAAAACAAATCTTACCTATAAAGACATTACAATGACCTCATACACAAGATTATCGTTTAGTGGTTGCAAAATCAGTTAAGGCAATTATAGATTATAGTTGTAGAAGTTTTTTTGTTTGTTTTTTTCTAACTGAAAAAAATAAAAGAAAAATTAAGTAAAAAGGCAGTTACACGAAAAGGTTGGGAGGGTCCGAGGGAGTATAAGAGTGCTTTTATGAGGAGCAAATATCTTTACTAATAATAAAGCTGAAAGTATGTCTGTCAGGATCTCTGTGACGCGCATAGCGCCTAGACCGTTTGGCCGATTTTCATGAAATTTGGCACAGAATTAGTTTATAGCATGGGGGTGTGCACCTCGAAGCGATTTTTCGAAAATTCGATTATGTTCTTTTAATATTCCAATTTTAAAACATTTTCCCGAGGAAATTATCACAACGTGGACGAATATATTACGGAATTATCATAACGTGGAAAAGCAACATGGGCAAGCAAATGAATATAGCCAATTGGCGAGAAATTAATCATCCATTATTTGTTAATATACAGGCGAACCAAATGACCTTTTCATTTTCTACTGCGGCGGCCGTGCAGGTGCCACAAGTAAATAATAAATGTTAAAAACATGAAATGGAAAAAGCGGAGCGCCGCTTTCAACTACATTATGCACTAAATCAGTTCGTTCAAAAAACTTATAACTACTTACTTAATGTTGCTGAATAAAGCAGCTTTTCTATGCAACTCTTCCAGTAGTCTTTGACTTTGAGCATGAGCTCTAATTAATAATAGGAAAAATTTCCGTCAACACTCAGCGGACGAGTAATAATAAGAAAATGGAATCAGACGTTTTCTCGGAAACGTATCAGCAATTCCTTCTCTCTCTTTCTGCATCCTCGGGCTCTCAAGGACACACTCAGAACAAAAACCCCTCTTGCAGACTGGACCCACCAGACAGAATTCTACTAAAGTACGCGATGAGAACAAAGTGCTCGTACCACACAGGGACACAGGGCTACAAACACTGCTTGAGCCGTCCGATGTACTATCAAATGACAACCAGACGTGCCGAAGACTACAGATCCGCGGGCTATAGAGCAATTAGTTCATCAATTATGTACAGTGACAGCCAATCAGTCATTAAATCAATTGGTAATCTAAACCCAACAAACTCTTTAATAGCTGAAATCCAACAACAACTAATAAATCATGATAATATCAAAATTTCTTGGATTAAAGGTCATTCAACCTCTGCTGGAAACAATAGAGCCGATTTTCTCGCAAACCAAACAGCAAATGGACTCTTAGTACCAACAAAACAGCATCCTTTGCCATTTCCAAGAAGTTTTGCAAAGCATAAATTATTACAAGATCTACTGACTGATTGGCAAGAACGATGGGAACAAGACATAACAGGAAGACTAATCTACAAAATCCGTCCGAAAGTTAAACTTACTCCTTTGAATTTAAATAGACATGAAATTTTTTTCTTTACTGGCCATGGCCCTTTCCCTTCATACTTGAAAAGATTCCATATTAGAAATAGTGACCTCTGCAGATGCAAATCAATTGGAAATCCTCAACATTACATACAACATTGCATTCACACTTCTTCATTCCATCTTCGTTCTTCTGGCAATTGGACTCAAGACTTAAAAAACTATTATTCGTTTCCTGCAGCAAAAAAGAAAATTACAGATCTTATTACATTTCTAATTGACCACGAACATTTTCTCTTTGGATAATTTTTTTTTTTACTTACTTTTTTTTTTTTTTAATATATAGGCATTAAGCATTTTAATTAATTTTTTTAAATTATTATTTTTATTATTTATTTATTGATTATTATTATTATTATTATTATTATTTTTTTTTTAAATTCATATAATTATTATTTTTTTTAAATTCATATAATTATTATTATTTTTTTTTAAATATATTTTTTTTTCATTTTATTTTCTTTTGCTTTCATCTATTTTTATTTATTTATTTATTTTTATTTATCGTAATGTAAATATTTATATATATTCTTTCTTATTGAACAAAATTATTTTCTTCTGTATATATCAAAATTTATTGTTTATCAGTGTGGAGTATTGTTAAATTTTATCGTACGTCATCCCATAATTTGTGAAATTTAACATTGTTGAATGTGTACAAAAGGATGACGTATTTAATAAAAAAAAAAAAAAAAAAATTAGTTCCTTCGATTTTCGACACAAAGTACACAGACAGTTGCATCCAGTTGTATCGCTTGTTTCTGTTTTCCATCAAAAAAAAAGAAAAAAGAAAAAAAAAGGGAAAAGTCTTTTTCATTGGTGACTTTTATTCCGTGCGGCTGTGCAGTGGTGTTGCGAAGGGGTAGAATCGAAGTTCATCCCCCCCCCGTATATAGCAACCAAATGATTTGTATTAACACACTGCAAGTGCCTAAAATTGCATTATCCGACCTTTAATTTCGAAACATTTTATATGATCCCCCCCCCCTTCCCTTCTCTCCCAAGGAAAGTTTCTTGATGCACCATTGTGGCAGTGCACTGAAAATCTGAAAATGTTTCACTTATTTATGCAATACTTCTTTTTTCAAACACAGAATGACTGATTTGTAATACAGTCGAGTCCCGACTTACGCGAGGGATGCGTCCCAAGACCCCTCGCGTAAGTTGAAATTTCGCGTTGTGGAAAAAGGTATGCGAAGAAACTTTTATAAACATACCCAATTATATTGTAAATACCCCCTAAACTGTTAAAAATCATTTCTTAACTATAAATTACTGTTTCTTACATAAAGAACTGAATGTTTCCTCATATTCTTTTAAAAAACCGTTTTATTCAACATAAAATACTGCTGCGACGCACAAAATCAATGATCAATGGGAAAGAAAGAACGTACAATATATAGTAAGAAAAGCAAATGCACTATAGTTGTAGTGTACAGTACATTCAGTAATGATATTTGTAACTTAAAAACGTGAAGATGATAACGATTTATGCTGCATGATCAAACAGTTATTCTAATACATGAAATACACCGCCATCTCAGTCATTTCCAGCCGAGGACAGTCGTGCTTATTAGCACTCATCAGCTCGAATTAGCACAGACCAGCCGAGTGACCGAAGCAATGGTTCAGTTCAACTCGAAAATTGATGGCAAGGCATGGTATATTCAGTAAATTATCGCCCAATAGCCAGGGCTAAAGCAGTGCTTTAACCGAACCATTGCTTCGGTCACTCGGGCTGGTCTGTGCTAATTCTACATTAGCTACCAGTTTGTTTGGCCCTCTTGGCTTCCATAAGAGGTTTTCCATCTCCAGCTCAGTCACTTTCCTATGCTGAGCTGATGAGTGCTAATAAGCACGAAACTGCAGTCCTCGGCTGGAAATGATTGAGCTGGCGGTGTATTTCAGATGCTTAACCATCAAAATGCTTTAGCTTTTCTTTAATTGTCAAAAACATTAAATTAATGGAAAATAAGGAGTTTTTATTTGTATAAGCGATGTTTAGAATAGTACGGTGTGGGAACTTCCGCTCTCAGTAATGCGATAGGGAGAAAGGTCTATTCACGAAAAAAAAAATTATAATACCCAATAACAAAGCCGATACTTGCACACCACGATTCCTCTCCGAAAATTTTCGCGTTGCGGATGAGGAATTCGCATTAGGCTAAAAATTCTTTACTGGTGGAAAATTCGCGTTATAGCCATTTCGCGTAAGTCGGATCGCGTTGTAGCGGGAGTCGACTGTATCCCGTTCACGCAGCCCCACTTTAGCGATTAATATTCGTATTTTCCGCATTGAATGCCGCTCGAAAAGAATCTTGGCTGTTTTTCGCGGCCACATTTATAGTTTTTTGATAGCTAAAAAGTACCGGATGTTTTAGATTTCAGGTTTACTGATATTGCTAGTTATATGTTTTAGTTATTTTTTTTTCTTCTAAATTTCAAATAACCCTGCAGCAGTTTGAAACAGATTAATGTAATACTTCTACGTATAGAATTGATTCATGCCTTCTCCACTAAACAGATTTTACTGAAAATGTTAGCGTATTTTTTTAAAGTTCTCGCACGTGTTTACACTGTACTTTTTTTTTCTAATAAGGGATGACCGATATGTAATCATTCACGCGGCCCCACTTGGCGATTAATATCCGCATTTTTCTCAACGATTCTTAGCTGTTTTTCGCGGCCCCATTTACTGAGTTTTTTTTTGGCGATTAGCGTTGCGGTAGCTGAAGAGTACCGAATGTTTTAGATTTTAGGTTTACTGATGGTGCTAGTTATGTTTTAATTATTTTGTTTTTCTTCTAAGTTGCATTTAAGAACCCTCCGCATTTATTCCTTACATTTCAAATTAATAATAACGTAAAATCGGCGGCCCCTTTCTCCAAAAAAGTGGAGGGGGTGTCGCACCCCTCACACCCTCCCTTACCGACGGCCCTGCAAGTAGCCCTTAGAGGTTATAAGAAATGATTCTATTTTGGCGTCAACAGCTGAAGAGGGGGTAGCGCAATCAAGCGGTTTTTTTTTTTCTGTTGTGAGTGCCATATCCCAAGAAGTAATGGTACGTTCCGGATGAAATTTGGAATAAATATGAATCCATATGTAAACAGCCGTTGGTTCAATTTTGGTACCAATCGCTCCATGGGGAGCTGATTTTTTTTTATTTGTGTGAATAAAAATAGCTTTATAATTGCAACAATAAGAAAGATAAATCGTAATAGACTGTGGTCTGCGTTTATCTCGTACTTTTAATTGCATGGAAATGATCGGAAATATTATTTCAATGATTTAAAATTTTTAACTGTTGCCACCTTGTGTTTGTTAACAAATAAATGTTCGTAATTATTCTAAGCAATGCTTTTAAAATAATTTTCAATTTTCATTCTTTGCTTAGCTTTTGAGATAAATCAGGAATTGGGCTCACATTTTAAAAGATTTCTTGAGAAATAAAAGACCAATTGCTTTGTAACTTTTGTCGCATAAAAAGTATGTTTTAGCTGTTATTTTCCATTAAAAGTTACATCACCTATGCATTTAGGGGACCAGCAACAAATTGAGAAAAACACAAATGTTTTTTGATCATCGTTCATCGTAAATAGCTGAGAATAAGCTGTAAATTTCCTAAATTAGTTACCTTACTATGTACAATTTTTTTTACATACTTTGGAGAAAATATCACTGATATTCATGAAGATATAAGCATTTCTCTCAGAACTACGAATTCTATTTGAAGGTTTTTGGCTCATAACACGCAAAGCTTTCCATCAAAGCTTACCAAGCTTTCAGAAAACTTGACAGTACACAAGAGAAGCATAATATCAACCCTAGCGTCAGTGACCGGGCACCCGGGTACCTTTTTGCGACTTTTATCATAATTTTTATCCTTTCTAACTAGGTCTTGGTAAAATTGTTTTTAATCCTTTTTATTTACAGGAATGTAAACTGAAGAAAGTTTTAACCGTGTTTTCAGACAATTTTTTGGGGTAAGTTTTTTAGCATTTAAAATTTTTATTACCTTTGTTCAATAGCCGGGTATTCATTACACTGCACATCAAAAAAATACCCCTTCAAAATGCTTCTGGCACAATCTTTGATGATTCTCATGTAAAATGAGCCCTTGAATCAAAATATGACCACTGTTTTCCCCATCACTCCCCCCCCCCCTTTGATATCGCGCCTCCTAATTTTATTCTGTTTTCGGCAGTTACATAGAAATTTTTTACATTTGATAGGAAAAACAGCATTGTAATCACCATTCTTCTGAAGGATTAGAGAAGCGTATAGTGCAAAAGCATGAACATTTGTTGCAAGTTGGGACACTCAAGCGAGTAACTCCCCCCCCCCCCAAAAAAAAAAATCTAAAAAATCCTCACAAACGAATGTTTTTTTTTTCCATAAAGGTTCGTGTTTTTCAACTTTTTCACTTATTTTCTTGATGTAAAACAAAAGTATTGGACTCACTTACCATGCCTGAAAATTTTTTTACACTGTAATAATAATTAATAAACACATGAAAACATTGCATATTACATACCAGTCACACTGCAGATCTTAGACACAAAGAAACTTTTTGCACTATTGACGTTTATTCCAAGTACATTTGCAATATAATAAAGATTTTAAATGAAATTAAGTATACTCATAATATGGATTAATATATTTTTATACTTCAGAGGGTATTGCACCCATTGTTTATTATCATTCGGTTTATATTACGGCTTTTTTTTCTCTTTTTGTTCATGTACAAACATATTGTTACACCGTCATTGACACCGAAATCGGAACTTCTTATATTTCGATGTGTAGACCAGAGTTGGGGTCCCGGCAAAAAGGTATTTTTGCCGGGACAGTGGAGAAAACCATGGCAAAAATGGAAAAACCCGGTAAAAATGGAAAAAAACGGCAAAAACCTAATTGCAAATAAAGTAGCATTATATTTTTAATCAAGAAGGAGTGACAATATAATATAAATAATGCACTTTAATATTTTACTTATGTCACTCCATGTTACTTCTAATTTATAAGATGAAAAATAAATAAAAAAGAAATGTTGGGATTGCAAAACTTAAGATTTCAAATGTTTGCTAAAACAATTTTTTCAGAATGAGTCAATTCCTTCAATGTTAAAACAAAGAATGTTTACATAAGCTTAGTAAATTAATAAAAAGATTGAATTCTAATTATATATATATTCACTTTTTTTTTATCCCACTAAGATTTTTGAGCTATTTAATTAATAACAGAATATTTACTTGAATATAGAAAAATATTAACTTTTCCTCACTAAAGAAATAATGCATTTACATGCAGTACAGTATACCTAAAGATTTCTGCGCTTTAGTCGCAGCTCTTCAAATATGTCCTGCAAGTTCTGCTGCAATAGAGAGATATTTCTCAATTTTTTTTTTTACAATCAAAAATACGAAACCGTTTGTCAGTTGCTTCTCTCACGAAGCTAGTTTATTGCTATGCCATGCTTAAACAACAAATACGTTTTGATGAAGGTGGTATAAACTATGATGATTTAAGTGATATTTCAATCTAAAGAAATGTGTACAGTTGGCTCTCTGTTTAACGACTTTCAAGGGACCACAAAAAATCGTCCTTAAGTGGAAATGGTCCTTAAGTAGAATGCTTTTAACACTATAGTGGGCCATCTGGGACCGTGAAAAGCCGTCGTTAAATAGAGCGTCGCTAAACAGAGAGCCAAATGTATTTTGCTTTTTAATTACTTTTATTTCTTTTATTTTATAGTTGTATCTTGATTAAATATACTTTATATAGATATTTAGTATTCTGTAAAAAATGCTATAATAAACAAGCTAATTACATTTTCATTGTAAGTTAATTATTTGTCTTAGATGTTACAAACTGAAATTTTACGTTAATATGTAAAAATTTAGAAGTAAAAATTCTCCATAACTTTAAAAGTAAGTTAAACCTTAAATTTTTTTTAAACTATAAAAATAATTAAATTAAAATTTTATCAAAATCATTTCATGGTTTTATTTTTATATAAAAGGAAAAAAAAACTGTCCGTAAGTTATTAACACAAAATCTATTTTTGCCACTTTGGCAAAAAGTGGCAAAAACCTATTTTTGCCGGGCGGTAAAAACCGTGGTTTTTTCCATGGTTTTTTCCGCCCCCGGCAAAAAAAGCCAACCCTGGCTGTAGACATAGGCGGATTTAGGACTAAGATCCTGGGGGGGGGGGGGGCAGGATCTTTTTTGAGCGACATTTTTAATTGCCCCCCATGTTTTTGTCTGTTTTCCTGTGATGAATAAGGCCACGCTTTACCTTTTCTTTTGTGTGTCGTTTTCATTAATGTGTGTTTTCATGCTGTCCTTTTTAAATTGACCTTAAGAGGGGTGACTGGTATCAAGAGTGATGCAGAGCTCCCTTTTAAGTTGGATATAGAATATCTCAAATTTTAGGGGGTCCGGGGGTTTCTCCCCCGAAGGATATTTTGTAAAATGGATATGTAATTTCCAACAAATGATAGGGGGAGGAATGCCAAAATATGTCGAATTCAGCTCCTTGCTACATCCTGCATCAAAAAAGTAAAAATCATGGTTCTTATGTTTGTAACATATTGCTTGAAATAAATTTTTCTGACTCACATGTTTCATATCTTGCTATTTATTTAATCCCAAATGCAGTATTTGGGAAATTCTTTTATATTGATTGCTTTTATCTTGCTTCTACTGCATATTATTAATCTGTTTAGCCCAGAAAAAAATTGATACACTACCTCCATTCCTTTTCGTTTTCTGCACTGCTTATAATTTCAAAGAAGATTATTGTAATGAGAATTCTGTAGTTTATTTTTTCTTTAAAATTCTGCATTTTGAAGCCTTATAAGGGTTAATTGGATAGACGAAAATTCCAGGAAAATATAGACAATTTTTTTCAAAAAAAGTTTTATGGTTTAAATGTGCTTTGTGATGTAAGTTAATACTTTAAAAGAAATGGTGTACATATTTAGAAAATAAGTAACATGAGAGTAACATACTACTTATTTGAACAATTCCTAGTTTATACACTTGATAAGAAATAAAATTGAAGCACACTTTGCTCAGGAGTTTCAAAGACTTGTCTAATTTTTTTCAAGGTTTGGTTGTTTAGATTGGGTGTTTTGGCACAAGAGCCCTAGTAGGTTATACTGCGTCAATTCTTTTCAAGGATTTTAGAACATTTAATAATTTAAGGCAACTCATTTGCACTTTTCAGTCTCTGAAATTGAGTACTAGGTTATACAGTTGTACAGTATTGTTCAAACTTAATAAAAAAAACAACTATTTTAAGCTTAAAAGAAAAAATAAACTACAGAATTCTCATTACAATAATCTTTTTTGAAATTATAAGCAGTGCAGAAAACGAAAAGGAATGGAGGTAGTGTATCATTTTTTTTCTGGGCTAAACAGATTAACAATATGCAGTAGAAACAAGATAAAAGCAATCAATATAAAAGAATTTCCAAAATACTGCATTTGGGATTAAATAAATAGCGAGATATGAAACATGTGAGTCAGAAAACATTATTTCAAGCAATATGTTACAAGCAATAAGAACCATGATTTTTACTTTTTTGATGCAGGATGTAGCAAGGAGCTGAATTCGACATATTTTGGCATTCCTCCCCCTACCATTTGTTGGAAATTTTAAAATTTAAGGTTTGTAGCCACACGTTTCCAAATATTCAAGGCTTTCAAGTTCTTGAAAATGAAATTAGTTTTTTCAAGCACTTTCCATTTTTTAAGGAGCGAATGATGCATTTTTTTGCGAGTTACGGGTCCACTTCAAAGTAGTGGCCCTAAGCTATAACTTGTTTATTTTATAGGCAAATCCTTCCCTGTATGTAATTTACTTGCAGATTTTTGTAATTTTTACGAGAATTCGTCAGTTTTTACGGTTAAAGGATTTTTACAATTTTACCAACCTGAACGTGTGAATTCAGAAGGTTCTTCAAAATCTATCGTCTGTAACAACACAAAATATTTAGTTTTTGAAATCACGCAAATTGAAAATAAACATCCTGAAAAGAAAGAAAACAAATTATAACAAGTAGATCGTTCTGTTAGCGCAAATGGGGGAGGAGGGTTTCCTTTGTTTTAGGTTCTAATTTGTAAAAATAATCGTCAATTATTATAAGTGTTGCAGCTGAATGCATAGCTCGTTTAGCCTATATTTCCATTTATATACTTATCCAAATGGTTTTCAGTCAAATAGTGAATTTAGACATATTTTCAGCACCCCAGTGACAGCTGTACTATTTGTATTTAATGTTCTTTTTTTTTATTTTTATTTCTCCCATCAGAAAAGGGCATTCGCTAATCTCTTCATTTTCATTGAACTATTAAAAAAAAAAATTTTTTTTTGGTCTTAAGATTTTGGAAGATGTAATGTTACTATATGAAGTCCTCCCAAAACTGGGGGGCATTACCCTCTATGCCGCCCCTCTTATAAATCTACCCATGCCCTTCTGAACTATTCAACAAAGAAAAAAAATAATTTTTTAAAAATTTTTTGGAAGATGTGTTGTTACTACATAAAGTCCTCCCAAAACGGGGGGGGGGCATTGCCCCCCCCCCCTTGCGCCCCTATAAATCCGCCCATGTGTGTAGAGAATAATATTTAGTTGGAATATATGATGCCTTTTTTTTGAGTGTACCTACGAATGTCAGACGGCATGGCAGCAAAGGTTTTAGCAAATGACAGTGAGGATAAAAATTACAGATAATATTTTTCGATGCAACAGGCCACATGTATGAACTTCGCGAGACCCATGTGGTCCGCGAGCCGCAAGTTGAACATCCCTGGTACAAATAAATGAAATCACTATGAAATACCAAAGCGGTAAAACCTAATATATCCAGTATTACAAAAAAAAAAAAAAAAAAAAAAAAACAGGAGACACACATTTTTTTCTAACGGACCATTTAGCGTGTAAAGTAAATATAAAACGTTGGAAAAACAAAAACGATTTTGTTCTTTGGTAAAAACAAGCTAGACACGTTTCCCAAGATAAGGGTGGAAGAAAACGTTTCAATTAAATAGAAGAGGTGTCAGAAAAAAAAATATTTTCTTGCTCTAAATCTTCGAAATTCAACATGAGTACTCGAGTACCCAGTTATTGAGAGTAAAGGAAAATTTTGGTCATTGACGCTAGAGTTAAAATAAAATGTTGAAAATTTGATAAAATATGAACATTTCAAGCAATAAATTTTTCTCTGCGCATGCGCGAAAGATAGCAATTTAACTTTTATAATCCAAATCCCAACTAGATTATCCAACTCATAATAAAATTCTAGTTCAATATCTTAAAAATTCAGAAAGTTATCAGCCACATAATGAGCCGAATTTGAATAGTTCTTGGATAGGTGACGACTCGTTAGGGGTCGTTCGCAAAATTGCAACATTTGCTTCCAATCGGTGTTATTCATGATAAAAACACATTATTTTCGAACGATCCCTCACGAATCGTAGTCTTCCAAAGAACTATTCAAACTCAGCTTATTAGAAAACTGATAACTTTTTAAATTTTTAAGATATTGAACTGAAATTTTATTATGAATTGGAAAATCTGTTTGGGATTTAAGGTTATGAAAGTTATAAATTGCTAACTTCTGAGCATGCGCAGAGAAAAACTAATTGCTTTAAACATTCATATTTGAACAAATTATCCACATTTTAATTTAAAATTTTAATATTATACTTCTCTTATATGATGTCAAGTTTTCTGAAAGTTTGGTATGCTTTGATGGAAAACTTTTTCGTATTATGAGCCGAAAACCTTCAAATAAAATTCGTAGTTCTGGAAGAAATGCTTATATCTTCATGAATATCAGGGATATTTTCACTACAGTACGTAAAAAAATTGTACATAATAAGGTAACTAATTTCTGAAATTTACAGCTTATTCTCTGCTATTTACGATGAACGATGATCAAAAAACATTTTTGTTTCCCCCAATTTGTTGCTGGTCTTCTAAATGCATGGATGATGTAACTTTTAATGGAAAATAACAGCTAAAACATAATTTTTATGCGACAAAAGTTAGAAAGCAATTGGTCTTTTATTTCTCGAGAAATTTTTTAAAATGTGAATTTTCTAAAGCATGGTCAAAGCGAATATTGGGAAAATGTGATAGAACGTATGACGTCAAAATAATATTAGAGGTGTCAAATAATGTGTCAGCTGGCATTTTTCAGTCTTAGGAATCTGATTGGTGCAAATTTTACACGTGTAAGAGTAAGACTTGCACCAGTCAAATTCGTTTGAAAATGCGTTTTTTTTTTGAAAGTTTATTTAAAAATATTTTTCAAAAATCGCTACAAACTACTTTGTTTCGTATCGAATTACTCGCTGCTCTACTTTTTTTTTTTTTTTTTAAGTAGTGCGCTACACTACAAACTACTAAAAAATGTAGCTACTACAGTAGCGTCGCTACTTGTAGATGGAAGACAGAAGATGGGAAAATGCACAAAACAACTATTGAAGAAGGCCACATTTCTCTAATCGAGGGGCTTAGATCGCGGTTTATTGTTTACACAGTATCGTTGTCTGGGAAAGCCATTGACATTGAAAATTCTATATTAGTGTACTTTTTAGAAAACAACCTCACAATGTCTGAAATTGTTTGCATTGGTTCTGATGGATGCAATACAAACGCAGGAAAATACAAAGGTGTAATTAGGAAACTGGAAGAAAAACTTAGTAGATCTTCGCAGTGGTCATTTGCCAATTGCATTTAAGTGAACTTCCTTTGCGGCATTTGTAGAAAAGCTAGATCGACCTACTGGTGGATCGAGATTTGCTGGCCTTGTTGTTCGAAGCTTAACAGCATGTCATACTTTGAAATCAGTTCAGTTTAAGCCCATAGAGTTTGTCATTAATCAGATCGATCGTGGCAATAAAAATGATTTGAATACTGACAAACAGTATCTGTTTGATAATGTTCAAGGCAGTTTCGACTAGGAAAACGTCTCAAGAATTAGAAAACAGAAGTCCAGGAAAGTTTTTCCACCCTAGATGGTTGACTACAGCAACAGAATCTGTATGTAGCTGCTACTACTCCAACTGAAACTTTAAAAGAGCTGGCTACTTTCATTGTGAACGCGTATACTCCTGATGGTTGGTTCAGGATTAAGTTTAATACAAAAGTTACTAATGGATCTACGAACTTGTAGGAGACAATAAAAAGTTGCATTTATCCCTCTGGGGAAAATCAGAAAATTGTATTCAAACCCATCCAAAACTGTATACTGTGCTCACCCTAAAAACAGGCCGTGATCCATGTGAGTTGATCAGAGAGATCAGATAAAGATACAGGCTTTAAGTCTTATTATCAGCCTTTGATCTAGAAAACAAAACTGCAAACAAGTAATAATATTTCAGATCCCAAAAAATTGATTTTGGAGTATTAGAATACATTGATATGATTTCTTGACACGATGTGAAAATTACAGAACCACCTTTTACACGTCATTTAATAACGTAGGATTTACAAAGATTACTAGAAGCTGAGAGTTTAAACATGATTTCCAAATGTACTCTTTTTGAGCTTTCATCACTCACCTAAACGGTTGAAAGAGCTGTCAAAAAGGCCACTGCCTCTTTCAAATTGTTCTGTGACCACAAGAAATGATTAAGCTTAGTTAATTAGTAAAATCAAGGCTGTTTGATAGAAATATCTGGCGAATCTACGACACACAAACACACACGAACACACACACACACACACACAGGGAAACAATTTCTTTTGAAGACTAATCTAAAAAATGTAAATATGTGCTCTCATCGGTTAGGAGGAAGGGAGGACACGGGTAGGACACAAAGTGCAACCACCTCCTCCTGGGGAGTCCTGGGTAGTTCAACATGAGCTGTCAAAGAGTTGCACGTTGTGAGGTAATGACAAAAGGATGAATAAAAAACTTTGAGTACAATTTAAGCAAGTATTGAAAGGACATATTCATTTATAAAAATATTGAAGATATCAGAAATTTTGGAAACTTGTTGAACTTTGGACGAAATGCGCAGACTGGAACCATAATCTAAAATGGTTTTAAAAATTCATTGTATATTTTAATTCTTGTTCTGCCATTTAATAACCACCCGTCATCAATCTTTTTCATTTCTAATACTTGAAAAAAAATTTAAAAATTAAAAAACAAAAAAACAAAATTTAAATTTAAATGCGCAGACTCAAGATGGGGTTGGAAAAAGGAAATATTTCACAGATTTGTTACCAAACCTCACACACAGTAACTGAAAGTTACCCGTTTCCGAAAATCAAAAATTCATTTTTTTTTCACTCCACCCTAATGTGCACCCCTGATGAGTCAGATAGGATATTGACATCATTCTCAACAGCGAATTGGAAAGTAGAATTTCTACTCACTTCTGGTTGCGCCACTGCCTCAGCCGTTCCCAGAACAAAATCCTGGATTCGCCACTGGAGGCCCCGCTATACTAAGAAATTGAAGCCGAAGTTGCACCGCTGTATCCCAAAATCCTTAGCGTCTTGAGATACATCTTGATTAAAAACACTCCATTACTGAATCTCAATTGGTTGTTAATTTAAACTTAGACATCGTTGCAAGTTTATGAAGCACGTTTTTGAAATTGCATTAAAACATGAATTAAAATGCAAACCAATCCGCCAGCTACTTTATGCGGTCCCTTTACGAGATTGGTAAAAACTATTCTCGCGAAGCGATCATGTTATCATAACCCCGCTCATCGTTGCACCGCTGTACCCCATAATTCCGGCTTCAATTTCATCTCCTGTTTACCATAGACGGGTCCTCTCTATGTATATTTCTTTACTCTAGGGAAATGTTGCTATTGATTGTCATGGGAACAAGACTGGCTGTAGCAAAGTACGACGCGTTGCCATTCCCTAAGATTTAATGTCCAAACCGCGCGAAAATATTCAAAACCAGAATCAAAACCTTCCACGGTCGCGGCCCAATCGGGAAGCGGTGGAGGAAACGACAGGCGGTGGAGGCGCAATTGGGAGTGAGAGGCGTAGGAGGCGGAGTGAGAGGGGGCTCTGATCCCCTGATCCCCTTCCTGGTCCCAAAACTGGCCATTTCCCTCTACTTATAAGTCGCATATTACTTTGTCTCGAAGTTTTCATCGGGTCCCAACCTCTTGAGACAGTTGTGGAAACTTCCCATAACTAGAACTTCCAATAACTCGAACGTTTTAGCCGGTCCCTTGGGACTTCGAGTTATTGAGAGTTGACTGTAGATTTTTCATAAACTCTTTAATTTAATTTGGTACAGCCCCCTGCCGAGGATGTCTCACAGTGTAAGTCTCTCTCCCTCCCCCCGTGCTGATGCAACCGCGTTTGATAGATAATTTAAATATTGGAGGAAATTTTCTGAATTGAAGCATTTATTTTTGAAAAAAAAAAATTCCATTCCACTTAGGGCTACACCCCCAAACGGGTGACACACGCGGCGGACCGACCCCTACACCCCCCTCCGTAGCGACGATACTGGGATAGGTACTGCTGCAATTCATATTCCTTTAGCAAGGTATTGTACTGTTGCAATTAATATTCTTTAGCAGTAACTGTCATAATGAAAAGGAAAGAAATACGAAGATTCAAAAATACTTTTTCCATTTGATTTTACAACGAGGGAGTTAGTTCCTTTTCGAACATAACCATGTAGGTTCTTAAGGGAAGATCCTGAGAAATATACGGTAGAAAATTCAACGCGCTCTTTTTCTGAAACATTTTCATTTTAAAAGGGGAAAAGAAACAAGGTTTTAGTGGTCTAACGTTCACCGTAAAAAATTTTGCTCATTACGAAGGCTGCGTACAGTTTAAGTCGGCAAAAGATTTCGTGACCTTAGATTGAATCAGTGAATAAGAAAAAGGGCTGGAGAAAATCACTTTGTGTACATACATACTCGCGGACAGGCGTATTTGCATATTAATTCACTCTGCCCCCTGTCTACTTGAGATTGGCACGCCACTGGTAGTTGCACGCTGGATACAGACCGCTGAACTTGCACCGACGCCATCTTTGTTCCTTCTTTAAGGATTCCACTCATGACCAGGGCAGCGGAGTCGGAGAGGAAATGACCGACTCCGACTCCGGGAATTTTAGAACCTTTGACTCCAACTCCGACTCCTTTACCCCAAAATCAGTACGACTCCGACTCTGCAAGTACCGTTAGGTTCCGGACTTCGAGAGAAATGTGCGACTCCGATTTTTGGAATTTTAAACCTCCGACTCCGACTCCTTTACCCCAAAATCAGTCCGACTCCAACTCTTCGATTCCAACTCTGCATCCCTACTTTTGACAAGTAAGAGCATAATAATGAATAAATTACTCAAAATTCTTCCACAAAGCTGTTTTATGGTTGTTAGGAGACTTTTTGGCAAAAGACGTCTCCAAAATTAAAAAGTTGCGAAAAAAGCAAAAGAAAAAGATTGCGTGTGGCCAAGCACATTGTCGGACTAGGAATAAAATCGACTGGGGCATCCTGGTTAACTAATTTAAATAAGCTAATATTTAAAACCAATATATCTGATTTTATTGAAAAAAAAAGCAAATAATTACTTCTAAAAAATAATTTTCGCTTCCAATGAACAATCAAATTGATTAGGGACTAGGCAAGTATAAACAATGCGAACTTATTCGTAAGTATAATTTTCACTCAGATATATAGGGGGTTCAGTGGTTTCTCACCTCAAAAATTTTCAAATTTGTAGTTTTAAAAATTCGTTTTACACAAGCTCTTGTAATGTTAGGGATAAAAGAGGAGAAAAGGTTCGGGGGTATTTAAAAAAAGTGAAAACTTTAAAACGTAATTATTATTCGACTATACTATAGAAAAGGCTCTCCCACGAAAATTTCCGAAATTGTAGCTCTAAAAAACAGTTTTAGACGATCTTTCGTGATGTTTGAAGAGGAGAAATTCATCTTCCGCTCTTCGAAATGTTTGAATTTGTGGTCTTGAAACCGCATTTTAGGCGATCTTTGGTAATATTAAGGGGAGGTTAGATTTGAGGATAATCCCCTGGCCGTTCTTTAAAATTGAAACTTCAAACGCAATTGCTATCTCTGATCATATGGAGGGGGAGAGGGGAGTAGTTCGTTGGGTTAAATTTTTCAAAATCGTAACTCTAAAAACGGAGTTTTTGGCGATCGTTGGTACTGTTTGAAGAAATTCGGAGTAGTTTGCATCTTTGATGATGTTATCAGGTGATTCAGGGGCTCTCCCACAGAATTTGTTTTTTTGAATTAAAGCTCCCCCCCCCAAAAGAAAAATGTTTGACGATTTTTTGTGAGTTGGGGGGGGGGGGGACTTTTGCATGTTTCACAAACTGCAGTGTTAAATGTGAAAAAATTCTTAATTTTCCAACTAAAAAAAATTGCTGAAAAAAAAAAAAAAAAAAAAAAAAAAAACACTTGGCCAGTTTAACCCTGGCTAAGCACACTGGTAAAATGCTATATACTTCTAAATTAACTTCAAATTCCTTCTCAGTTTCAATGTAAATAATTTGGTATCAGCTTTATTTATATTTACAGAAATTCTGATTACTGACTGGGAAAACTATGAAACGCGGTCGATTAGAAACATAAAAAGATCAATACATGTTGCTCTGCTAAAACAGAAATAACGAATTTTCTACGAATAACTGCAAAAGCCTTGGGGACCCCCCCTCCAAAAAAAAAAAAAAAAAAAAAAAAAAACTAGTGAATTTTATTAAATTGTAAATATTTGGATTAACACATCCTTTATCTCTGAAATGTTGCCAAACTGAAGTAGTAAAAACATTTTTTAGGTTCAATACATTTACAATAGATTAAACAACAATTTCTAATTGTAACTTTCTTTTGTTATCCAAGTAGAACTGAAATGAAGCATTAATTAACAGATAAAATTTCGTTATAATAACTTCAGTTAAATCGAAGTTTCACTAAATTCGATATTTTGGAACCAAATCTCGTGCGCAAACATGTCCTCCACGTTAGAATCCGTATGGAATGCTCGAAACTCTTGGGACCGTTTGCCCCGTTTCTGATTTGCATACAATCAAGACAAAAGAAAATTTTCTTTAGCGCGGCAGCGATTGTCTTAAACGTACCCGAGGGAAAGCTGACAGATGCCTTCTTTAAATGGGGTCTTTAAACCGAATCTGTTCCAAAATAAGCGAAACCAGTGGCAGTTACCTCCAGCAATGGAAACGGATCTGGGTAAATGAAGAATTAAAATTGTGTGTTCAATATATTGTTGATTTTTGATTATTTATTTACATAGTAAAAACATATATTGACAGTAATTTTTATGCTGCTCGACTCCGTTTAACCTGAAAGACCTCTGTTTTCGCAACCGTTAGTCCTAGATGCACACTTCCAGTTGCAAAAATGGTCAAAATAAGACGCATCATTAAGATAGGAAAAATTTGAAGTCAAAAAAATATTAATTAAAAATATGAAATCAAACTTTTTATATGATTCCCAAAAGCCCTGCATTGCATTTAAGAAGTCAAAAGAATGAAAAAATAATTCGAACACAAAAATTTTGATATCAGTTCGACTAATATTCACCGAGATATGAAACACAGTGTTTTATGACGTACACCACTTTACACTTGCAGTCAATAACACCTTTAGTAGAAATATAGCGGCTAACAAGGGTTTAAAAGTATATGTCTGCATCGAGTGTGTTTTTGTATCGTACGAATTTTGTAGTGTTTTCCATATCACAGCATAGCATTTGCAGGTATTTTTCAATAGCAATAAAAAAAAAAAATATTTGGTTTTTTTCCTTTGACAACTTTTCATTCTTCCGAAAGGTCGATAAGTTTCAATCTCATCTTTTGCATGCTCCTTAAAACTTTGAGCTCGAAAATCTGCTTCAAATTTTTTGTGATGGAATTCTTTTTCAATGGATATTATTTCCCTTAATATAAGTTTAGGGATCTAAGGTCTTTATAAAAAGTTGGTTTTCGTATCTTTTCACTAATTTTCTTTATCACTTCAAACTTTCAAATTCTTAAATCTGTACCTTATTATAACCATTTTTGCTGTTGGGAGTATGCATCTAGGATCAACGGTTGCAAAAATTGAGGTCTTGCAGGTTAAAAGGGGACAACATTTCTGTGTGAAGATTATTGATCTAAGCACAGTATGAACTGTGGAGTAAGGATTCGGTCTCCGTTACTAGGCGCCGCACATTAAATTTAGCCATCATATGAGAAAAAAGAAGCATCGTGGGTGACTACCATGGGGCCATATTGAACTTACTTCCACTTGAACCAGGAATTATTTAGGAGTGGCAAATTTTACTCTATGGCGGTTGAATCAAGCAGTATGGGCAGACTAACAACAGCTTGTATCGCTCCAGAACGACGGATGAAATGTCTCTGAAGATTGACGCTTGAATTAATGTCTCAGCTAATTAAAGTCGCACAAACATGCGACCTAACTATCCATGATCCTTGTAAATTTTTGAGATTTTTGATAGCTGGTTCGACCATCAACTCTCTGTCGTTTTCGAGGAGGAGTGACATGCATACATACATAAATTTCGGATTTTAATAAAAAGATCTATGTTTCTGAAGGGAATTAACTGTTCATTTATTCGTGATTATAAAAATTCACTGTAGAACCTTTGTTGCTGAAATTGTGCACACTTCACTTCATAGTATTTGCGGTTTCAAATAAATTAGGAATTTTTATCGATTAATAATAGCGTGAAATGTGCTGTTAGCATTGCGAAGCATTAATTTGGAAGTAGCTGCGCTAAATGTTTATAAGCCCTGAACAACGCAACAAAAGTAAGAAATTGTTTAGTTTCTTGCATTATTTCTTTTTGTTTTTATTTTTCTTGCATAAAATAAAATTCAGAGAGGGTAAAAGTGTTCCACAACTCTGAATATGATCGGGAAAAGGAAAATAAAACAGGAAGAATTTGTAAAATAAACGCATCTGTTAGTGAGACAACGTCGGAAAAAGAATGTCTCTTTGTCTGCTTTCGATTTTCGGTTCGAAACGAAAATCATTTCGGGAATGCTAACCATTTGTCACTAAAGTGTATAAAAGGGAGGAAACAGAATGATTCTTCCGGAATTGTGTCTTAAAAATGAATTCGAAACCATATTTCGAAAAGGCACCCCACCTTTTGCTATGATGCAACTAACATTTATTTTATCTCTAGCACAAGTAATATCATTTCTTCTTACTTTCCTTTCTCGTTTTTTTTTTTTTTTTTTTTGAAATGACACTTCGTTGGTGAAATGTTTACCCCCCCCTCATTAGTAGGGAGAATTCTTTCAACTATACTTTGGAAAAAGATAAAAAAAATTCACCTCTGTTTTTTTTTCTCGCCAAATGGAGGGAAGGTTTTTTTTCACAAAATCCTAGATTCGGTGGAAATTGAATTGAATTTTTTCTTTAACTGAGTTTAAGATGAAAAGTGAAACAATATATTAAATCACCTTTAATTGACTTACTGGATTTTAAAAGGCCCGTTTTTTTAAAATCTAAAATAGTCAAATTATTTTTAGAAAACTAAATATTACACAATATAAAGAAATTTACAGTTCGAGCTATATAGAAATCACGGAAAGAAAAATATTTCTTGCAGAAAGTGTACATTTATCCATCCTGGTGGAGAAAGGTAAACTAAAATTCGCGATCGTGCTATTTTTGTTCTACAGGAGCATCAGTACAGCGTTTACAGGCTTTCAGGGTAGATAGAATACACCTAGACAATGGGAAACCACACTGCAATGCTTGGTCGGAAACGCTTTCCTGGCGCGGTATTGGCGACACAATTCACCAAAAAGAGAACCGAATACGAGAAGGAAACATGTTTATTATCCTTAGTACAGCAAAAAAGGTGAGGAAAAAGAACATGAAGGAGCCAGTGATCGTCATCAAAGTAGGTGTTCGAAATTACGACCCCGGGCATGATGCATGCCTCACATCTCCGGCGCACTGAAGATCGAACGTCAAAGCGAGCGCGGCAACAAAAACCGCGTGTGCATCTGCATATGTACCGTCATCTGATGCTTCGGTTTACGTAGCGACATCTATCGTATACACGAGACAAAAGCTTACCATTATTTTTGCTGTATTAAAAATAATAAACATGTTTTCTCCTCTTATTCGTGTCTTGTCTTATGCTTTGTGTCATCACTATCGCGTCAGGGAAGCGTTTCCGACCATGCATTGCTATGTGATTTCCCACCGTCTAGGTGTACTCTATCTGCTCCGAAAGTTTTTAAAAGCTGTACTGATAAACCCTTTATAATTCTTAAGGTATATCTGATCAGGTTTGGAGCAGTTTTTTTTAAACTCCTCATTATTAAAAAAAATTAATGTTTTTTTTTTTTTTTTTTTTAGACAGAAGGATTTTAAAACATGCATTTTACTTTCAAAATGAATCATAAAATCATTCAGTTTTGACAGTTGTTATTTCAGAAATAACTGTAGTTTACAAATTAGGACAATTTTTCTCTCTCTTTCAGAATCCGCGGTCTGTTATGCTCACAAGCACTTACAAGAACATACATGCCAAATTTCATGTTTTAATATTGAATAGAAGTTGCAAAATCATGTTTATCGCAGCCAGAATCGAGCGAAAATAACATATATTTATTCGCAACTCCAATATACTATAGGGGACGCTGCAGCCACTGTCTAATGGCGGATGAAAAAGGTAAAAAAAAAAAAAAAACTCACGTTGTAACGTATAAATTGCTTCTAAGCTTAGTAAATGACAGAAATTTTTGTTCCTATGTATGCTTTTTTTTGTTCTTCATTCTTTTGAAAAGTTTTTAAAAAGTCTTTTGGTTATTTTGACCCATGTAAAAAGAGATGAGAAATCAAAAAGTATTATGAAAGTAAGAAATTAATGCAAAACACACAGTAAGTTGTTCTGAAACAGCCATTTTCACGATGTTGAATTCGATATTCATAAATTTTTGGTTCACTTAGAACAACATTTTCATTTTGTACTGTTTTTTTTTTCTCTTCATTGGTACTTATTATGTCCAGTTTCGTGACATTTCCGGCATTTGATGACATTTTGGTCACAGAGTGCACATACACGGCCGTAAGACTGTCAGATAATTTATTTCTATGACCATATGATTGAATATCAAAAGAGGAAGATGATATTTCATTGTTTTATTTAGCTGGCGCAAATTGTTTTATTTATGTAATTAAGTTATTTCTTCGAATCGATTTATTTTAATTCTCGCTGTTTCATATATTTCTATTTTTCAACTAAATGATAAAATTCTGTCATGCTATGCTGTGTAAATCATCTACAAAATGCTCTCGGATATGTATAGAGCCAGTTCTGTTTAAAATCGTTACGCATTTAAGTCATTCGTCACGGAAATGATTTAACTGATAAGCGAAATCTCGACAAGATACATTATTCGTGAAATACACACGTATTTCTGCTTTAGCCCTGGCTAATTGGGCGGTAATTTACTGAAGATACATTATTCTTTCACACAATACTAAAAAAATAATTCCTAAAATTCCAAGGTTTTATTTTTTATTGTTAAAATTTTTAACGTTATTTCTGGATTTTTCAATATGTTCAACAATAAATATTTTCAAGAACATTTATTTGCATACTGTCCATTTCAGTCGGATGCCGTAGTAATAAGGTTATTTAAATCAATTAGGGTAAAGAACCCAGTAATTGGCACTTTAAGAGTTTGTCCTTAAACTTACCTAGATTTTCAGTACTTAGAAAAAAAATACTCTCTTGAAAATATTTTTGTATCAAAGAGTGCACATCTGTGCATCTATTTGGTTCACTAAAATCAAAAATATTTGAATCGATACTTTTATAAAAATTTGCATATAAAAAGTTACCAAAATCACCAGTAATTGGCACCTGATACCCCAGTGTATGACACCTTGTGATCCAGTAATTGGCACATGGTAATAGAACTGGAAAATCACTTTGTTTTTTACTTTTAAATTACATACAAATTTTATCATCATAAGAAACATGAGTAATGTTAATGTAAAGTAGGTAATCTTTATTAATAATAAAGTAGAAAGTCTCTCTGTCGGGATCTCTGTCTGTCAGGATCTATGTGACACGCATAGCGCCTAGACCGTTCGGCCGATTTTCATGAAATTTGGCACATAATTAGTTTATAGCATGGGGGTATGCACCTCGAAGCGATTTTTCGAAAATTCGATTTTGTTCCTTTTTTATTCCAATTTTAAGCCCATTTTTCATATAAATTTGATAATATGGGAAATAATGTGATTATCTTTCTTCTTCTTTATCTTTACTAATAATAAACCTGGAAGTTTCTCTGTCTGGATCTCTCTTTGTCCGGATTTCTGTCTGTCTGTCAGTATCTCTGTGACGCGCATAGCGCCTACACCGTTCAGCCGATTTTCATGAAATTTGGCACAGAATTAGTTAATAGCATGTGGGTGTGCACCTCGTAGCAATTTTTCGAAAATTCGATTTTGTTCTTTTTCTATTCCAATTTTAAGCCCATTTTAATATAAATTTGATATTATGGGGAAGAATTTGTTTTCTTCAACCTTATCTTTATCTTTACTAATAATAAAGCTGAAAGTCTGTCTGTCTGGATCTCTGTAACGCGCATAGCGCCTTGATCGCTCCTCCGATTTTAATGAAATTTGGTACAAAATTAGTTTGTATCATGGGGGTGTGCACCTCGAAGCGATTTTTCGAAAATTCAATGTAGTTCTTTTTCTATTCCAATTTTAAGAACAAAATTATCATAAGATGGACGAGTAAATTACGAAATTATCATAATATGGAACCGTAACGTGGGTACAAGCCAATTGGAGAAAAAATTCGCCACACAGGCGAAACAAAAGACCTTTTAATTTTTTTATTACGGGCAAAGTGGTGCGGGGTACCACTAGTTTTATATAAATTAATGCTAAATCATTCTTCTTCATGTTGGAAAAGTATTTTAGAGAAATAAAAACATGAATTTCAGAATGTTCATTGAAAATATATTGAAATTAATGCTGTTTCATCCTTCGGTTTATAGTTTTGATTTTACGAATGCTATCAAGTTAGGTTTGCCCCAAGTATAGTTAAAAACTCATGTAGCATACTTTTTTGCATAAGTTTTCCTCTTTTTCATTTATCAAATGCAACAAGTCGGTTTTCTTTCTCTTGAAAAACCACCCGCTGCAGGTGGCATTGAGATACCGTAGGTGGCGAACGGGGGTTAGCGAGCGAATCGAGCAGAGGACGGAGCCCCCAGTATAAAATTAATTACTGACTAACTTTCATTTGGATTTTTTTCTGGTGAAAGTCACTCCAATTGACCAAAAGTCGCAACTTCAAAAATTGATGATTTTGATGCTTTTTTTTTGACAATTACTGTAAAAAAGCTACCGATTTCAATTTCTGCTTTACCATATTCGTAATCTACGCAAAAAACTGAAGATAATGACACCTCACTCAACTTCATTGCGGAAATGACGCTATTTCCCCTGTACTTGGGACACATGCCAATTACTGGGGACTAGCAAAATTGAAGCACCAGTAAATGGCACCCATCATTATTTTAAAATTCCAAATAGGGACGAAAATATACTTCTTCACAATTAAAGTAACCCCTTTCAACTAAACAAAACTTTTGACAACGAAAATTTAAAATATATTTTAAGTCAGATTTTAATGGATTGATGTGCATGCTTCCCTTAAGCCAGAGAAGAAGCTTTTGCAACAAAAATGGCTGATTTGACACAAGCCACAATTGTTTCTCTTTCCTACGTACTGCTGCCATTTAGTAACATGAATTGAAGTTATAATCTTTATAATTAGTGTACATTCAGTTGGTATATAGCCTTCTATTTAAAAAAAAAATGGATACGAGTATTTTTTAGGACATTTTTGTTGGAAGTGCCAATCTCTGGTGCCGTGCCAATTACTGGGGATGTTACCCTACTTGGAATTAGGTTAAGGAAAAAGCAGTAATTTTTCAGCATGGCCCTAGTGTCCAGCCAATGTTATTGAGTTCGATTTTTTTTTCATCGAAATGAAAAACTAATGTTTATTCAAATTCACCCAAAACAAGATAAATAAAATGTCTACTCATAGTTTTTTAGCAGATATTTTTGATGTTACGCTGCTGCAGATTCCGATTCCAAATGATGAATCGCGCAAATAAAAAAAATACGCATAACAAGTTGCTTGCTTTGCCCAAAATGGTACACGTGGAACGCAA
Source organism: Uloborus diversus (assembly GCF_026930045.1). Taxonomy (NCBI): domain Eukaryota; kingdom Metazoa; phylum Arthropoda; class Arachnida; order Araneae; family Uloboridae; genus Uloborus; species Uloborus diversus. The sequence continues at coordinate 128,131,250 of NC_072731.1, read as the reverse complement.
TGTTTTACCTTTTTCGGCAATTTTATAAATCACCGCAAGGTAGAGTATTCGAGCTCTGGCGTTGAGAATTGAAAAAGAGTAAATACATATTACACTGCAGGCGATTTTAATGCAGACACTTTTAATAAATTATTTTGAGGAAAAAAAAAGGGAATATGTATTGGTCAGTCGGATACCTTAAGGCTGTCCTCTTGCTCCTCTACTTAATTTTCTCCATTATTTATTAGAGTTCTCCAAGCATTAGGAGTTTCCTCTTAGTTATTTCAACATGACTGCTAAAAAAATTTCCCGTAAACATTACAATTCCTCTGGGAGATAAATAGAGATTTTTCTAACATCTTCAGTTGGATTAATAAAGTAGTTATGAAGTAGTTTAAATTTGGTATGCATAGTACTATGACACAGAATATCTTACAAAAATTTCAAGTAAGTAGTCAAAATTATGACATTTCTAGTAAACCAGACACACATTTTGAAACACATATTGTTGCCAAAAAAAAAAAAAAAAAAAAAAGTAAACATCACCCAAACTTCATCGTAAAATGTTCACCAAAAAGTAATAAATCCTAACATAAGCAATTTAATGACAAGTGAATGATTGTACAGTAAAAGTAAACCAGAAATTTGCGACGAGAATTCATAGCTAGAAATGCATGCCAATTCAATCTCCAAATTTACATTTAGGAGTATTACCAATTCTAAAACGATAAATTCTCGCATTAATAGTAATAAGCAGAAATTAAAGAAAAAGTAAAAATTTACACTTCAGATACTCTAGATAATATAGTTACTTTTTCATTCCCTTTAAGGATACAAATCCATATCATATGTATTGAAGAATAGATTAAGAAATGTGAGAATAGCCTTCACATACCAATCAAATTCAATACAATGGCAAACCTTTCATTGCTGTGCACTATATAAGTATAAAAATCTTCTGTCACTTTTAAAATCTAACTTTAACAAAATTGACTTAACTTTAGGAGAATAGAAAATAAGTTTCATGCACTTCATTTCAAATAATAATAATAACAACAAAGTATTAAAATGAACAGCAGAAAGTTGTTTATAGATCTACAATAGAAATGTCAGCTTATCCCTATCAAATACACAACAATTTTACAAGTACAATTAAATCTTTTTTTGGTGCATAGCAAAAAAGTCAAATAATTATTCAAAGAAAAACAGCTCTTGTCTTTAGCTCTATTTAAAAGGTAATTAATTAATTTTGATTGATCAAAATAAAGCAATCACAAATTTAATTATATTAGACTTACAGCAGGTGTCAAATCATGAAACACTAGGCAAAAAGATATTGAGATAATGACTTTTTTGCAACTATAAATACAAAAATTATACAACAATCATGCTTCTTCACATACCAGGAGACTAAAAAATGCATAACAAAACATCCTATGAAGTAAAAACTAAATTTACAATTCAAACTAGAGGTGGGCAATGCCGTTGTTTTTAATGATCCGTTCATTGGAGGATCGTTCATTCTTTTGATCCGTTCATTTTACTCGTTCATTTGAACGACTTCGTTCATATAAAAAAGTTGTAGGTGAGCTCTCTGCACACACGACATACTCACGTACATAGGAAATGTTTCATTAGATCAGTAATATTGAAATTAGATCAGAATCTTTGAAGAAAAAATATCTAAAGTTAACTAAAAGTAAAATATAGCCCTTGCTCTAATTCCTGTAGGTTTAGCTAAAAACATTTTGTTTGTTGATCGTTCTTTATTTAATCTCATAACGTAGCAGCCTATTTGAATCTTTGGATTTTTATGAATTTGACCACATCAGTTTTTTTAAAGGCATGATACAGCTCTAAATTAGAGCGCCTGTGCCAAATACCATCAACCTCCTTTCCTCCAAACATGCACCTTAAAGGGCGACGTTCAAAGACAACAAGGGCATTTTCATTGTTTTGTGTCAATGTCCAGGTTTCTGAGGAGTCTGTGAATACAGGTATGATAAGAGTTAGTTTTCCTTTAAGTAAATTTGATTTTAAGTACATTTTCAATCCGTAGAAGCATCTAATGGCAGCACCAATTCTCCTTTGTATTTCAGATGCAATATTGTTGTTAATGTTAGCTTCAGAGCCCAGATAAATAAAACTATCAACTTTTTCAATTTTATAGGTACCAATTTGCAGGTGGGTAGCAACGTGTGTTACCAGAGCACTTCATGAATTTAGTCTTCTTCTGGCTGACAGTAAGGTGCATTTTACTTGCCTCCCTTTCCAGAGCTAGGAATGCTTGTTTCAGGTCGGGAAGGGTTCTTGCAATAATATCTATGTCACCCGCAAATGCAAAAATTTGCCCATATTTAAAGAATATGGTTCCTCTGGCGTTGATCTTTGAGTCCTGTATGACCTTCTCTAAAGCAATATTAAAGAGTAAGCATGCAAGTGCGTCACCTTGTCTAACTCCATTTCTAACTTCCATCGTTTCAGAAAGGTCACCTTGCATTTTAACTCTTTGCATTGTTTTACTTAGCGTAAGAGCGGTGAGCCTTATAAGTTTATCAGGGATGTTGAATTCTTGCATAGCATCAATAAGTAACTTTCTATTTATGCAATCATAGGCAGTTTTGAAGTCTATAAAAAGATGATGAGTCTCAATACCAAATTGTTTGGTTTTTCCTAGGATTTGCCTGAAGTTAAACATTTGATCAATGGTAAATTTTCCTGTTCGGAACTCGCACTGAGAGTCTCGGATAATATTTTCTACAAAATGAAGGAGCCTATTAAACAAAATGTTTGAAAAGATTTCATAAGCAGGGCAGAGTAAACTGATTCCTCTGTAGGACAAATTGAGCTAATTCTCCTTTCCTCTGGTAGGGTCTCATTTACTGTATAAAAAAATAAACAAAGTGTCGTCGGGAAATTTGCAAAAATTGAACTGATGTGAAAGAGTGCAATAGTTTTTAAATTGAAATATATCTCCAAGTGTAGTATGTTCACTGATGAAAATTAAACAAAACGTAATTTTGAATGTGTGCTTTGGGTTACATCTAAAAAAATGTGAATCACAAAATAAATAAAACAGAGAACTAACTAGAAAATTACAAAATAAATAAATAAATAAATAAATAAATAAAATAAAATATATAAATAAGTAAAAAAAAATTAAAAAATAAATTAAATAAATAAATAAATAAATAAATAAATAAATAAAAGAAGAAGAAGAAGGAGAAAAGAAACAGAATGTAATATCAAACACGAGGATAAGGAAATGTTTAATAAAACAATACTTTAAATATACATAAACTAAAGAAAAATATTATAATCATAAAACGTCTGCTTTTTAAATAAAAACTGGCGTAAGTTGTCGAAACTGACCTTTTTTGACCTCAAAACAAACATCTATCAACCATGACATCTACCCAAAAGAAAGAGGTGCGTTCTTCCTAATATTTTTTCCAGCTACAGCACTGAATAGACCACGTATAAAGAAAAAAGTATCAACAAATATATTGGTAGCTCAGCCGGAGTATTGGATCACTTAATTAAAAAAAAAAAGATCCGCCCAAAAATTAGGAAGCTTCAAAATTATTCCACAGTACCAATGGGAACAGAAAAAAAAAGCGTAACACTTTTTTAATGGGGGTGAAATTCCACAGTAATAATCCTTATTAAATTTCTCTGGATATTGAATGTAAAATAAGCGACTTGGAAGTCTCCAAGTTAAAAATAAAGGCATTTTCCCAAATATCTCGAGAAATACTGGATAAAAATTAATGAAATTAGGTATGGATATTGCTTATAGTATGACAATAATGTGAGCAAAGAAAAATAAAATTGCCAGTCATTGGCAAGATTTATTGCCAGCAGTCCAATATGGACGCAGCTTCGTGATGAAAGATGGCAATGAAAGTGAGGCTTGTATGGTGCGTGGCCGCCTCTAGTATGTTGTGTGGTCACCTCTGACAGATAGACAGCATGCACAACGAGTATGTATGCTGCTAATAAGAGGGTTAAGGAGTGCTTGGGAAAGATCCTCCCACTTATCCACCAGAGCAGTTTTTAACTCCGGAATGGTTCTAGATGGGGCTGGCGTATCGCAGTAGCCCTCCCAAGAGCATCCCAGGCATGTTCAAGGGGGTTTAGGTCAGGATATTTGGCTGGCGAATCCATTCGATGACTATCTTCGCTTTCCAGATACTCCTTAACCAGGACAGCAGCCCTATGTGGTCGGGCGTTGTGCGTCCATAAAAACGAATTAAGAGTTAACAGAATCCCTAAAAAGCCTCACATAGGGTTCTAGGATCCCCGGTCTGTACCTCTGTGTATTTACGGATCCAGTAACAAACACATGGAGTAGTGTGCGGGTATCTTGCGTGATCCCTGCCCAAATCATCACTCTTCCACCAGCATAATGGTCCCTTTAGCTGATGTTACTCAGATAATATCGGGTCCCAGGTTCCCTCCATATTAATATTCGCCGAGAATTAGGTTGTAGACTGAATCTAGACTCATTTTTGTAAAAAACATTAACCTATTGGAGCTGTGTCCAGCGCTGGTGATGTCTGCACCATTGTACACACTTTCTTTTGTGGAAGTGAGTGAGTGGAATGCAAATGGCGGGCTTCCTGGCATGAAACCCTCTTTCACCGAGCCTCCTAGCAACTGTCTTCCTTGGAACCAATGTTCCTGTGGCAGCAGTAAAGTCCCTAGACTGCTATGTCGCTGTAGACGTTCTTTGGCGCTTGGCTGTAAATAACAAAAACTGGTCTTTATTGGGCGTTGATGCGCTCGGATGACCTTGTCCGGGTCTTCTGGACACTACCCCATTGCTTTTAGACTGACTCCAAAAATTCCAAACAACGCTTGGAGTGACTCCCGATTCCCCAGCAACCTGAGCTCAGGACTGTCCTGCCTCAAGTCTAACCACAATTATCCACCTCATACCTTGTCTAAACGATGATTTTCACTCATGTCACCTAAAAATCAACAAAAAAACAACAAAATTATTCAAGAAACACAATACAAATCGCTACTGTGTTGTAGATTGGAATTAGCTGAGCAGCTAACTACAGACTTTTACACCTCCTGCTGCCTCAGCTATGCCCACAAGAATGCGTAAAATCATCTCAGAGACACCAGTGCCTTAGTGTCATAATATAGCAACTAATTGTCCGGGTTTTATGTGATATTTTCCGAGAAATGTGTGAAAATGCCTTCTATCTCTTAATTTTGTCCACCAGTGTAGATGGTAGTAGTTGATAGGAGGGATGTCATAGAAGACAAAAGGATCTCCAGAAAACTGAACTGCAACGGTTAAAGGAAAATGATGAATAAAGCTGAAAGCAAAAAGGTTTAAAATGAATATATTTCACTGCACTGAGGAAAAGGAAATTTGAGATTGATTAAGAGTTAAAAATTTAAAGATCAGTGTAATTCAAAAAAAAAAAAAAAAAGATTTTATCACAAGTGCATTTATCATTGTTTCAAACTGCTCACCGTTCAAAAGAACGGTCGTTCATTTTTTAGGTGAACGAACGGATCCGTTCATTTTAAGGATTCGTTCTTTTTGACCCGTTTCCTCATAAACGACACATCCCTAATTCAAACACACTAGATAATAGAATGTCGCCTTTTCTTTTTCTATCTCCTTTACAGAAAAACTAATAAATAGAAATAAACGAAAGAATAAAAAGCAATTTTATCGCTAATTCGTTTAAGAAATTCAATACGTTTGTAGCGGAGTCGAAGAATCGAATAAAAAATTCGTTATAACCATAATTTCATAATAAAAAGTCACAGTTAAGCGTGAAAAAGGATTGAAGCTGTTACGTTATAGCCTTAAATTTGTTATGTACGGCTTCAATAGAAACGGGAGTGAATGTATTAATACGGGAACAAACTTCATAAACAAATCAAATATTATTACATTAGCAAACCTTGTATTCTAGTGCACTACAAATATTAAACTAATATTTGTTCATAACTAGCTGTGGAAAAAATGACTAATTTTTAGACCTGTTCAGGTACAACTCGAAGCAGTGTATTTTAATTAAGTTTGTGCAGGCATGTAGCTAGAACTTTGTTAAGGGGGGGGGGGATGGGTTGCACTAACTTCAAAAGAGGAGGCATGCTAAAGCAGAATTAGTAGCTCATATTTAAGTTAAAAAAATAAATCCAATTAAAACTAATTATGAAAATATGATAATTAACTAAAATTAATTAAATAATTGAAATTGATAGAAAACAAAAGTTAACAAAAAATTTATATTAAGTGGCAAAGAAATTATTGTCAGTTTATAAAATTAACATTAAACTAAAAGTTATCCCACTCTAAGTTTCCAAACATGGATGGAAAAATTCCATCACATAAGCTTCCTTTGTTCTGATGCTTTGAAAATGAGTGATATAATTCCTATAAATAAAAAGTTCACAATAAAAGAAAATCGGAAAACGAAAACTGTTCTAGGGATTACTTGGAAAATGCAGGTGATAATTTAATAAAATATTAAAGCTTTGTAATATATTTCAACAAAACATGTACAAGTCATTTTATTTGAAAAAATAAAAAAATCTATATTGAGTCGAATGTATAACTGTATGAATGCTATGTAACGTGATTCCGCCACCCTGTTCGATTCGAACAAAATTTCTGGCAAAATTCAACCACCCTCTCGACGAAAATGTTAGCAAGGTTTCATTTTAAAAACTTGAACTACTTCTTTATTTATTTACGTTTATAACATTTTCTTGATAATACGAAATTTCTAATTTTATCCGTTTTCTAATTATTATTTCTAACCATCATTTATAAGCTGAACAAACTATTAACTCTTTTAGAGACGGAGACTTCCTTTGCTGAAATCATTTTAAAAAACAAAGGCGTATTGTCGTTTTTTTAGAATCGTTATTATTTTTTTTGCAACGTATTGGTAAAATAAGCTTTCTTAGGATCCGTTATGCTATTTTTTTTCTTTCTAATGGGGCTTCGTTAGAGGCTTTAGACTTTTCGGACCTAGTGCAAACCGCCGATATGGCATCTAGTCTTTCATTTGCTTCCATTAAGACGCGGATGTGACTGGCACAGGAAATTTTGACGCCGAGTTTCCATCAGATGGAGACACTTGAGCTCTCTGCGATGCGAAACTGCACTAGGGGTTTAATTTTATCAAGCCAAACAAATACCTGAGAGATTTGTTTACCTGGCGAATAATGGAATGTATAATGAATGAAATTAAGCATCTATGTATTTTTATTTTAACAACATTTTGGAAAAATATAAATGATTGCTTTTTATAAATGTTTTTTTATAAGGCCTTGAATGATTTGAACATTATTGGTAATTTTCCTGTAATGTTTTCAATTTGATGCTTCATTTAAAAGATCGAGAGGAGGTATTGCACCCAACTATCTCGCCACCAAACACGAGTTCTGTTTATTCTGATGATACAAAACAACTTTTGTACAAATCAGTCTTTTTCAAATTCAAAAAATAATTGCAAACAACTACAGGGAAAATGGCAATATGCTCTGTTACGAATTATCATGACAATATTTGATTATAACCTGGTTACTTTACTGTCTTGATTAGCAGTAAGCAAGTGTCAGATTCGAAAATTTCAAAATTTGTAGTCAAACGTCAAATTTTGATCATTAAGGTAGTCTTTCGTCCCGTTTGCGATAATACAGCAGCATCAAATTAGATACATTTTCAACAATATGTATGCATAAAGCTAGCCAATTTTTGGAAACAAAACTTTTAGGTTTCTTATAGTCTCAGTGTGCAAATTTTTTGCTTCTCAGTCATCTGATGTTCCAAAGTCTAAAGACAATCTTTTGTAAAAGCTCTTAGAATAATTGTGGTTAAAAATACAGTAATGATTTAATTCAATCTTCCAAAATTAATATAACAATAATAATACTTCTGGTTCTTCCATTTTCAAATTGGTATAACTTCCATTCCTAGGAGCAATTTTGTAATCATCCTGTATTCTCGAAAGCATATCATATTTTATAACGTAGGTATTGTCTTTTTTTTCGTTTTTTTATGTGATGTTAGCTAAATATATTCTATTGCAAGAAATAGCAAATAATTTTCACTTAAAGAAATTAAGAGTTATATATATATATATATATATATATATATATATATATATATATATATATATATATATATATATATATATATATAATATATATATATATATATATATATATATATATATATATATATATATATATATATATTAGGATGGTCCTTATTTATATGGGGAAAAAAAAATTTCGGAATTCAACAAGTGACGCCTCCTAGTTTTGTGACACTATAATAAAAAGTAACGTGTGCAAAATTTGAACTCGATTGGTAAATAATAACACGTGACCCTAGGCCGTTGAACTTTAACACTTTTGATAATTTTCCCACAAATTTTCCAGTTTTTACTTCAGACTTAGTACATCGATTCTCCTAGGTTTGCAAAATATTTTTACAGTGAGGTAGCACTAAAATTAATCTTTATAATTACTTTATATGATCTAAAAATTTTACGTTGAATAAAAATGAAATAATGCTTTAGAAACTTTCCTTAATCGTACGCTTTTCTCAATGTATCTCGATAGTGTGTGTTTTTTCCCTATAGTCTTGGACGGTTCGCAAAATAAATTGCTTTTGTGATTAATATTGGGTAAATTAGTTGCGAAATTCTTTGATTAATATTGTGCTCCTCTTTCAGTTGTATCATTCACAATTTTCAATATTTTAACGATCTTTCTTCCCTTTAAAGAGTTTCCTTCATTTTGCCGTGAATCAGGATCAAATAGAAAAAAATCTTTTAGTATTTGTATTTTATCAAACAGTTTTATTGACTCGTAATTAATTCTATAAAGAGGAAGATCCTTACTAAGAAAGTATTCCAAATCATCTACTGTTACCTGAAATTTGTTAAACAGTCATCAGACACGTCTTCCTTATCACAAGCATTTTTGGACTAGTCTTTTCCCAATTCCTTCATCCAATAAGGACAAAGCTACTAGTTTATCCCCTAAATACCATAAGTGATTTATAAATTTTCCAATCACTGCTTCAGCTGCATGTTTGTCCTCATTTTGCACTCTGCTAGTTTTTCAGACATATTATACTATTCTAAAAAACTAGAAGCGTGAGCTTCGATTGGGTTGCTGCAAAAAACCATATCTTCATACAGCATTTAATTGTAAAACAGCATTGAAGGGCTTTCTTTTCATGTAAGGTCAATTTAAATTGTTTCCTAAATATAAAAATTTTCAAACAAAAATTCCTTTTGCCACCTATGTGGCTCAGGGATAAGCTCCAGGTTGCCGAAAACATATCCATGTAGGAGGAAATTCACCAGGAAATATTATTACAAGTTACGAGAATTATATGTAATCTTTCTCAATTCCGCTTTTTACGAACAATAAATAATATGTTGTCAACTTCGTCTTTTAGAATTTAAGTGGTATGTGTACTTGATTGAAATGTTATAAGTTCTGAATGATGGAGATCTTTTCACTAAGTTTTGAAGCGCTTAAATAATTGAATATCCGATCTAGAACTAAGAAAGGCAAGAACTTCTTTAAAGACATACTCTGCAGTATGATTTCAAGTGCATGATGATGGCAATCTAAATGTAATATATCACCGTTCAGTTTTTGCTCTAAAAAATTGCATGCACAATTTATACGGTTGGTATTGCAAGTCGTTGTATCAAACACTACAGCTAGAACAGTTAGTAATAAAGAGCTATCATATAAGATATCATAAGCAACGGAAGAAATATCTAAGAAAATCCATGTAGCTGTTCAATATTAGGACCTGAAGCTATCACGGTAATCCTGTCGGCGTTCTTTTTCTAGTTACATCTGGATGTAGCTTTGTATCCCAGTGAATAACTACAAAATCAAAATTTAAATTCATGAAATTTAATTTTACCTCTGGAAGATTTTCTTTTGCTCTCTTAAGGAATGTACTATTGATCACTAGGTCATTTGGATTCAAATTTACTGCATCTATATAGATTTTGTAAATAAATGAACAACATCTTTATCCCTAATATGGCATTTGTCAAAGAGTAATGAAAGGCGAGCAGATATCATAGTTGTCATTTTTTGCAATTAGGTAAAGCAGCTGTAGAAAACAAAAGATCAACAGTTTAGGATAGATATCCATTTCGGTTTCTAAATCTTGTGAATCGCAAGAATTTGATAATAATAAAGGACTATGTACTTAAGTAGAAGAAAATTAATTTAAAGTATAGATTTCTAAATTGTTCTGATCTGAATATTTTTTTTTAAATTTATATTTTAGCTATGGAAAATACAGTATATTTTAATGTTAGGAATAATCGAGGATTTTTCGAAATTTATATTTTAAAAATTGCATAAGCATTTAGGTATGTTTATAACTAAAGAACAGCGAAGTAAAATATAATTGCAATTACTTATATTTATAGCATTGAAACCTTGCGACTCTATTTGCCACACCTATTACATACACACGGAATTTTGTAAATCAACATCCCCAAAGCCTGGAGGAGGCAATTTGTTGCTGTCAAAGATCATTCATTAATGGCCTAGGCCATTTATTAAGGGCTCATAGAATCCCTTGTGTCCATCTTGGTGGGAAGAAACGTTCCCCTGCTGCTTGGTTCGAACAAGCGCAGAAGAGCGCTACGCTCGACCCAAGGCCATTGGTGTACATGTACCCTCTGTAACATGTTAAATTTTACAGAATGAAGGTGAGAGAATGGTCGATCCGTAAGTAGCAGCACCTATTGAGGTTCAAAATTTATTTAAATATAAAACCTTAGAATTATTTTTACATAAAAGTGAGAAAATCCGCAATTTTTTCTTCGAAACTCAAAAAAAAAAAAAAAAAAAGGGGCCCTAGGGGCACGTGTTAATATTCATGGATTGTCATAAAATTTTGCAGGGATCATTTATTTGTATAATGGAACAAATTGAGGGGGCGTCGCGTAAAATATCTGCAACTTCAAAAATAAGGACCACCCTAATATATATATATATATATATATATATATATATATATATATATATATATATATATATATATATATATATATATATATATATATATATATAACTAATATAGAAGTGAAAAACACAAGAAAATTTACCTCGCATTCACCTTTTTAAAATTATTTGCTTGTAACGCAGTAAATCGCAGAAATTTTCACCTGGTAATTTACAGTTAAATGCACATGTCCGTTTTTGTTACGTTTAAAGCTACCTTCGCAATTTACTAATGATGGATGCATAAATGCTTACTAAATAATTCCTCAGTACAAAGGCGGTAAATAACAATCAGAAAATTTATCCCAATGAAGCAAATACAAATATGCTTTACTTGAAAAACGGAACAACATCGAAGAAAGATTTTTTTTTCTTCAGTTAAAAATGACTAACGGCTCTTCTCTTGGAATCATAGACTTATAATTCAGTAAAATTTAAAAGTACGAATTTCAAATGATTACTTTTAAATTACATGTGTTAATATGACCGAACTTGCAATTTCACTGATCACAGTAAAATATTTGAGTAATTTTCAATTTCATTCTTTGCTTTATAAAATTTTGATACAGCGAAAAGTAATTTCGTTGCATCAACTTCAAATTTTATTTATTCACTTATTTTACCTCCAAACACAAATTCTTTTTGAGCATGCAATATGTTTCATGGTCATGTTTAAATATTGGATGGAAAAACATCCGTAAAAAATCTAGTTTGTTTCTCAGAAAGGAGAGAGAAGTTCTCAACGTTATCTTAAGTTAAAAATAAAACCAAACGTTCAAAAAAAAAAAAAAAAAAAAAAAAAAAAAAAAAAAAAAAAAAAAAAAAAAAAAAAAAAAAAAAAAAACGAACTTTTTTTCAGGATTACAGTCCAAAAGTTATAAGCTTCTGGTGACACAAGTAATCTATTATTGTTAAAAATAAACTAAAAGTTTAAATAAGATTATTAATCAAAATATAAATTGAATCTGAAATGAATCATCCCAAAAAAATAAAGAGCAACAATAAATTTAATTGTTAATTAATGTTCATTTTTTCTTATCCTCAAACGCACGAAATGTGCAGAATTTCTTTTTCGTTGCTGTCTGAACTTAATTTTTAAATGTGAAAACACATTAAGACATGCTCGTATTGTTAAGAAAACTTTAAAAGGGAACTACTACTTACCTAGTTTGTGTAAACTTAATTTTCTTCTTATTACAAATTTGTTCTAGATATGTTTCCTATAAGTGTGTGGTAGAAAAATACTGTGTGTTAAAACAGAAAATAATAGGAATTTCAATTACTGATTCACCAGGGTTGCACCCCACTCTGGCTGTCTTTCGTGCAGCATGTGTCTAGGAAATCAAGTCCAAACGGGAAAATAGTCAAAACAAAAAGAAAGAAAGAAAGAAACGCCAATGGCAATCTGGCGGACCAAGGTAAAGGGGCCGAATTTCAAGGTCATAACCCAGCTGAGTTGGAAGAAACGGAAATTCGTCATTTTCGGATGGAGTACGCGACACAGCAAAAGATAGGAGGCAGTTGCACGAGGTTCTCGTGTTCTGAATTGACTCAGACGCGGGAAAGTTGCCGATTAATAGGAATATTTAAGAGGAAAATATAAAAATTTCATAAAGTTTTTCTCTTTTGAAAAATTTTTGTTGACATGAGGTGCAACAACTGACAAAAGCAGACAATGATCTTCCGGGAAGGGGGGGGGGGGTTGGCTACGTCCTTGGTTTGTGAAACCAATAAAGAGTATATGGATAAGGAATCGTTTTGTTTTTTTTGAAAAGTCATTGCAGTTACGTATTTAACATAACACGTATTAATTGTGGGTTGTCGATTTACTGGAGGTCAAAATCAAAATAAAAAACCCTTAATCAGTGCTAGTTTAACTTAATGTAATATTTGATATTAATTACAATCAACTGTCAACCAAGTACTCTACCTAATACATTTTAGTTATTAAAGTTCAGTTCGAACCAATAGAGATCGATTGACCGATTTCACGCTCCATTTAATATTTAACAGCGAAAAACATAACCTAAACACTTCGGTTACTAGAATGAATCGGTCCTAGACATTTTTCACAAAAAATTATATAGAATGTTAATCATGTCTTAATCCGACACTATTTTATCAGAAACGAACGTTGGAGAATAATTAATCGACAATCCACTATTGGCAACTAAACTTTAGCCTATCATTGGAATTAATTTAAATGCAAATATAATATAATAACAACTTAACAGCATCAAATGAATTAATGTCTTCAGCTGCCTGCGAATCTAGTGCACTCGAAATTAGGAGAAATAAAACTTTAATCACATAATTTTCATTATATAATTTTCTATACAGCGTTAACAATTCCCGATGTAAACACCACGTTGTTCATCGCTTAGAGACATGGAACGCTAAAGCGCCATCGAGTAGTACCGGGCCCGAAGAAGCAGCAGAGCTGCTCTCCGTTACTTTCGCGAGGGCCCCGATCGAAGACGGGGGTGTATATACCATCTTGTAATAATTTTTACAATCTAAATAAATAATATCAATATCAGTTTAAAACGAATTAGAAGTAAAGATATTATCTTTACTTCTTATTCGTTTCAAATCTTCAGTGGATCTAATCTTTATCTTTTATTTAAGATCTTTCACGATTATCGGACGACGTGCAACTCCGAATGTATCCGAAATTCAGCGGATGTATCCGCACACGGCGTGCGCGCGTGTGTCTACATTATCTAGCTCTGGTGTTCAATTAAATGAGGAGGAGAGGGGGAAGAGTTCTGACTAGGGTGTCATTCAGACCCTAAAAACTTCTCTCCGATTAAAACCTTTACTCAAATTGCCAAAAAAAAAAAAAAAAAAAATTTTTTTTCTTTCTTCTTTTGTCAGCTATAGTTTATATTTTCCAGTACACAAAAATCCAACGAAGAAGCAAGTTGTAACAGAAAATTAAAACTGACTTCCTTTTTCTGATGTTCTTTTCTCCGTCTTATACAAAGATAATTGTTTTGTAAAAACTTCGTCCGATTGTAAGAAAAGAAAGAGAAAATAAAAGCTATATTAGGAGGTCATCTTGGTAAAATGTTTGTTTCTTTTGAACTCCTTTAAAGCATTGAAGCAGAGATTTTTCTCATTTTCCACCCTTCTTTCTTTCAACTTGCAGTTTCCAGCGTAGAAAATGGTCTATCGACATCGAACGTTCCCGAGAGAGAGCCACGGTTTAAGATTAGCAAAGCTCTGGCGTTACCATTTTTGCACACGAGTTTCTTGGCGAACTTATCTCGTGTCTTTCTTTTGGACCAATATAAGACCGCCTACACCTCTTCATGAGTCGGAAGTTGTGAAAAAACCACGATATTTTCCCTGATTTTATATCTCTCCAGGATTCTAATCTATATACACAAATGGCTACTTCTGTATGTAAGGATGTCCGGGATAAACTTCAAAACTACTGGACCGATCTTAACCATTTTTTCGCCATAGATAGCTACATTATCAGGGAGCATCATAGGCCATAATTTATTTCTAAAAAAACTTAGTTTAAAGAAGTTATGATTTAAAACAGTAAATTTCATGTCATTTCCCCATTTAATGATTAAACTAGCTGATTTTCCCGGCTTTGCCCGGTCTACCTTGAAAATAAAAATTGTGTCAAGTGACGTATATTCAACAATCAGGCGTAAAAAATAACTAAAAAGAAAACCATCATGATTTCCCTTCCAAACAATGACGACAGATATTAAAATACTTTTTAAGAAATTAAATCCAGATAGATGATCTAAAATGCGTAACCAGGGAAACACAAAATAAAATAAGATTAAGGAATTAAAATGCGAAAGAAAATGGTTCACAATTTGAATGGAATCGCGATTTCTTAAACTTGATTTAAAAAGGCTTGTAACTTTTTTTCCTTTTGAGATAAAAGTTTATTTTTTCGACCATAGGTCGAGTTAGATCTGAAGTAAAAAAGGTCGATTTGTCCAATGGCGTCAAAAAGAAAGCTGTGGGACAATTCCTTCACTTTTTATTGATTTATTTAATGAACAAAGTAGTGCCTAAATTTCAGCTAAGCCTAAAAAAATTCGAGCTAAAAACTCAAATAATTTCCGTCGTAATAAAGTTAGAGCATTGAAACAAACTGCGCAGAACGCAGAAAATTCTACCCTTTCTAACGATATGTAATATTAATGTGTGCAAGTAGTTTTTTACTCCCATATTTGACAATTTATGTAAAAATTAAAAGTAAATTGGAATAAAAAAAGAACTATTCATCGAATTTTATTCGAACTGGTCTGCAAACCTTTTCAGGACTTAAAGGAACAAACTGTGAAAATTTCAGCACAATCGGCCGGGTTGTTCTCGAGTTTTGCGAGTTCAAGCACACAGACGCTTTTTGGGAACTTCATTTTATACTATGTAGAGATATAAAACCCATTCTTACAAAAACTCGTTGCCTTACAACAACAATATTAATAGTAATCGTAATGAAAATTTAGAATCAGGGCTTCTCCGGAGTAAACATGAATTTAAAGTCATTTAAATATTTGGAGACTCTACTTTTTGCACACTGAAACCTAGTAGAGAATTTTTTTTTTGTGTATGTGTACTATTTAACTAAATAAATAAAGCGCACAATCTTTTTAGTGATCTTTGTTTTAGTTAATTCATATTTTGGAAATTCTTCAAACATTTTATATGCTTAAATATCGTCCTTCCGGTTCTAACTTAATACTATTTCGTTCTGTATACTTATTGCTATTTTACTTTTATGGGTAAGGAAGAAGCTTGATTTTTCAACACGTCAAAGCGGTGTGTTTTGAGTTCTTTCAGTTAAAAGAGAAAACGAATGAAAGTAGCGATTGTTTCTCACAATTATTACTGACCCAGGCAACGCCGGGTATTTTTGCTAGTTTTTCATAAATTCTAGTGGAAACGTGATCTGCTGTTTTGTGAAATTCCAATAAGACCTGCTAAAGCAAGTGAACCAACGTAACCATAACTACCGTACGGAGCTACATTCTACTCTTTAGAGATGGCTCTAAAACCCTTATTCATGCTATTATGTATTGTAACCAAAAACAGAGCTAGCAATCACATAAACTCTGAGGTCTGCGCAATTTAATACGGTCAAGTCAGGATTTTGTCCAAATCAGGAACATCTTGAAGGAGTTCGTATTTTAAGCACTTGTCCATGAGTGATGACAATTTTTTTCAGCATGTTTGACTTCCTCACCACTTTATGGCAAAGTGTCACATTTCAATTTACTTCCTCCCCTTCCCTTGGCACATGCCACTCTTACATAAATATATTGCAATAAAAAGTTTTTTTCAACGAAAATATGTGACGCTACACTTCTTGTTACGCTCTCCCCTTTGTCACACTCTGCCACAATTTTACGAAACCTCCCTCCCTCCTAAAAGCGTGACATCATTTTTGGACGTCTCCTAATAAGGTAGACTAATTTCGTTGGGATTTTCTTGGTTTTATTTATTTAAATCACGATATGAAGGCTGATATCATCATGGTTCTATTCATGTTACCTAAGTGTTTTCAACTTTTTTGACAAAAAGTTGAGTTAATTTTTTTAACGTAAGGTAATTTTTTTTGAGAGGATAAAGAAGAAGAATTAAAAAAAAGGGAAACCGCTTGAGGATTAAAACTAAAGTGTTAGTTGAAGTTTTTTTTCAAATAGTAATCTTGTGATAGCACGTCTTTTCCATACGTTTTTTTTCTTTGTTTAAACTTCTAACTACAGTAAAATGGTAATTTAATTTTAAATGATGCTCACTGTGCGCATTTTGCACATGGGCCATTGAAAGATTTTATTATGAAGTACGTGTGTCTTATGTCTTTTGGGTATAAGCAGGTTCTGGTTTGAAGAAATGTTTTTCATTTTGAACTTTTTGCTATAAATGCTGCAAAATGATTTGATGAATTTTTAATTAAAATAATGAGTATGGCAACATCTCAGTGTGCCTCAACATGGCCGACGAGTTGGTTTGATTTTACCTGTTCTAAAGTGGAGGCAGTCTCCTTGAAATGGGATGAGAGGGAGGGAAAAGGAGAACAGAATTCGTCCCCAAAAGATAGAATACTTTGATTGTTTTGCCTCCACGGGTTGGTTGACCGATTTGATGGACGAATGCTTTAGGAAAAGGTGACAAGAGCTGGTGAGAATTTTGGCGCCCTAGTAGCTTTATACTTTGGTCATGTTCTGACGATGTACACCATATAGCAACCATGCATTTTTATGAACATATCGCTCAGTTTTCTGATCATAGCAGCTAAATGAGAAAATCAGATTAAGTTCAGATAATACGAAACGTTAGTTTTTTTTTTAAATCGTAAGATTAGTAGGATTAACTTCTTTAAAAACTAGCTAACAAACACACTTCCTACATCCTACATCCATGGATCAACATTTGAGAAGGGGTTAGTCACTGAATCAGTTTTGATGGGTAGCAGCATTCTAATGATTTGGTTTCAGCTTCATCGAATAGTTTTCCAGTTTTGTTTCATTTCTAAAATTATTTTTAAGGAGAAGACTAATGCTTGTGATAACAAAACGAATTATTGAGTTAAAAGCAGATAAAATGAATGGACCATGCTGGTTTTAAAGTTTAGTTTTTGTCCAAGTCACGTGTATGTGTGCGTGTGATATCATTTTACCATATCTCTACTACTAATAAGAATACGCGTCTGTCTGTTTTTGGTTTGCAAAACAGAACGTGGAACCTAAGGCTACCATATTTGGCAGGTAAACTTTGGAAACCCGAAATATGCCCTTTGGTAACATTTTTAATCAAATTTTAAACTTTTTTTTAATATTTAAATTTTTAGTAATAGTTTCCCAACAGGCAGTGAAAATCAAAGGGATGTCAGTAGCAAAATTAAAAATTTGGAGATAACCAGTACAAATGGTAGGTGAACTCCTCCTTTGTTTTGGGGCAAGAGACTAGTAGCCCTGGTAGGTTCTGTTACACAGCATGATTTAGAAAAAAATGTCTATGAAAGCCTACCTAGGTCCTTATCTTTAAACTTATTTTACTCAAAACTTGAAAATGTCCACTTACATCCCTTGCTTCTCACTGCCTCATGTAAATTCGCTTAGGGGGGGGGGGGAGGTTTCTGGCATATAACATTATACATCAGTCGAAAGTCCTCAGTTTTGTCCGTTTTTTTAAGTCGATCAGAACAAGAGAGCTTCCTTTCTTTTCATTCAATAAAAAACTGAACAAATTGCTCTGTTTAGGGAACTGTATTTGATTCCAGATGAAAGTTGCTCTTTGCTCCAAAGTTGAAGTTTTTATGTTAATTAGAACAGAAGTTATAAATGTAATTAACTTTTGTCAATCCAACTAAAAAATTTGTTTGTTTGTTTCTTTTTTTGCAAATTTTTGTGAGGGTTTTTATCTCCTTTCGCCAATTGTTATAAAAATTGTTATTATTATTATTATTATTATTATTATTTTCACACAACAAATCTTTCCGGTCCATATCTTTTACAAACGTCATTTACTCATGGTTTCCTGGAGTGCACAAGTAGATTATAGGCAAAATAATTTGCTTGGGACTGGAAATTTTCGGTGCTGTTGTTATTCTGATTGGAAGTTTTAGGGAATGGTGTCCGTTTTCTAGAGAAATTTTGATAGATTGCTGTTGCTAATAGGGGTTATTTCGTACTGTTGTTGTAATCGAGATGTTAAGAAGCCGCTGCTTTTATTCTAGTGCAAATTTTTGAACTGTTGTTTTTATTCCAATGGCGATTAGGTGCTGTATGACCTATGAAGGCTCTTGCACCATTAAACCTAATAAAACCGGTAAACAACCAATGCAGATTTCCTAGAAGCTTTGTCCTGTCGGCGTTTATAATGCTATAACTACTGTTCTACCTGAAGTATAATTTGCTTTCTTGGAATTTCTATCCTTATTTTAATGGTTATTTTAGGGATTTTTACATTAATTCTAATGCTGATTTTTTTGGGACTGTCTTAATTGTTCTAATGCAATACCATTTTTCTTTCCCCTTTTTCTTCTGATGAAGCTGTGACATGTAAATGGCTAGCTTTTCATTTGATTAATCGAATACCATGACCCACCGAAAAAAAAATGATGAGTCAATCACTGGCGGGTTTGTCTCACAATTTGAGAAATTCCTGAGTGCTCTGCTCTTTCAAATGAAGGGAACTTTCGTACGTGAGAGATTAATTTCTTGAGTTTATGACACCCCCCCCCTCGGAGTATTTCTACTGCCATCTCCGAAGCCATTCTAGCTATAAAAGGAGGAGTTGATGAATCTGTGTGCAGACAGTCATAAACAGGACATGATAACCTTCATCACGCATTGCTTATGATGGGGTCATCGGCCATTTTAATAAGCATGGCACCATGGCAAGGGAAAGAAAAGGTGCCAAGAAAAGAACGTATCGTTAGGGCCGTGGCGAAATGATAACGAAGATTGAATTTATTGAGTTAAAGATTACGACACTTCAAATTACATTAACATTCATTTAGATTCACAAGATTGAATCACTAACTTTTGAAATTGACAGCTTTGAATTTCCCCCTAAATCTTTGCATTCATAAAATTTGTTATCGATCTTCGGAACCCAGGGACGGATAATTTAATCTTATGGATCCAGAATATTGATACCACAAGGAATTTGTTGAAAACATTGTTGTACCGAATTTGTATCACAGTATACCCCAACGGTATCGCTTGAATATATCGCGATATCGTATATACAGGGGGTTTCAGTCAACTGTTTCAGAACTCCATTGTCCATTTTAGGTGTCTATTTTAGCAGGCTGAAAAAAATTTCGAACACTTACTTGGACCCATGTACCTTTTGCTTTTTTACACGTATTACAATTATATTTTTTTTTTTACTTTCAGTCTTTTTTACTTCCTTTTACAAAAAAGGAAGTATTGTATTCGCGAAAAATTTTTCACTCAAAAATCGACCTTAATTTCCATTTTGTTCACCCCCGTAGAGTTTTTTTTCGACGCGACCACACGTGCATATTTACCTAAGAACGTATAGACGTCCAAAATATCCATTTTGACGATTCCCGAGTTAATTATAACGAGTTTTCTCATGACGTCTGTATGTACGTATGTACGTGCATATGTAATTACGTGCGTATGTGCATATGTATGTCGCATAACTCATAAACGGTATGTCCAAGAAAGTTGAAATTTGGTACGTAGACCCCTAGTGGGGTCTAGTTGTGCACCTCTTTTTTTCTTGCATTCGGGTGTTTCTAAATGGGTCTTTTGCACCTTTTTGGGGGGGGGGGAGAAATCATTTTTTAATATGAATGCAAACTCAAGTGGTGTTATAATTTGGGGGACACTTGGCGATATATCGCCAGTCTTTTGATCACCCAGTTTTGTCGCCAATTTGGCGACAAATTTGTTGATCTTTTTTAAATTCTGGTTTTAATTTGGCCACTGTTGGTGATATTTAGAGAGTTGACTATTGAACCACATTAAAATTGCACTAATGAGGAAATAACATTAAATTGGTGTAAAAGAAAGTCATACGATGCACACATCAGCTCGTTCTTTATGGTGCTTCCGTGTTCATCACTGCTTCAGGAAAACATTTCCGACCCTGCTTTGCTATATGATTTCTAGTCGTTACGACGCACCCTGACCCTCTTAGGAGTTCTTAAACAGTTAACTGAAACACCCTGTATATTAGGGTGTGCCGAAAAACCAACTTTTTTTTATTTCGATGATGGGTAGTGCAAGAGAGGTGCCATTGGTGGAGCAAAGTGCACGTAAAAAAATTGAATCTTTTCTGACAATTTCTTGATCTGCCGCAATTGGTTTGAAGTTCCGAAAAAAAGCTGTTTTCTCATGTTTTTTGCCAAAATTAGAAAAAATAGTATGTTTTTATTTTTGATGATGAGTTATGTGGAAATGCTGCCACTGGTGGCACTAAACTCCCCAAAATTTTTGAGGTGTGTGGTATAGTTCTTTCCTTTGCCACAATAAGCAGAAGTTTTGGCAGTTTTCAGTTTTTAACGTTTTTAATAAATTTTCTCAAATAAGTAAAAATTTTGTTTTTGCCATATTTCTCTGCCATAATTATATAGTTTTATCACATGTGATGCATTTTTATATGCGTGGTGTATCATAAATTAACTACTTATTGCGTATAAAATTTTTAATTTGAAATGTGTTTTTCGAAACTTTGTGCAGCTGCGTTCAAAATTAAGGTTAAACACACAGAACTCAACAAAGAACTACAGATGGTGTGGATATATAATTTCTGCTTGTAATTTCAACAGAGAGTTTTTATCTACACTGTTTTCGGTAATAAAGCTTTTTTCGAGTTACCTTCTGCATTTTAGCGCTTTTACTTCTGTTACAGAATGCTACATTGAAAACCTCTTTTCTTCCGTGGCCATTGCAAATTCCGTGCTATTTTATTAGTATGTCTGTTTCCTACACAGAGCTGGCGTAGGACTTTAGATTCTAAAACTGTTTCGGTTACTATGTTTATTCCAGTTTCTTGTGACGAAAGACATTTCGTGGTTCGAGGTTCTCTGATATTGGTTTTAAGAACCAAATCAAGCATATCGTCGTATTCAGTTAACTTGAATTTTAATTTTGAAGCCTTAAGAGCCATTATTTTGAAGTTCAGACAAGGTGTGGCAGTGACCATTTTTGATTTTTATAATTTTTTTATATGTCAAAGTAGGTCATGAGAAGTGAACATTCTGAAATTTTTAGCCTTCCAAAAAATTTTTTTCGCTCGTTACAAATTCCCAAAGTTTGACGTTTTGCAGCGCTTTTTAGAAAAATTCTAAAAGTCGCATTTCAGTGCGCTTTAGCTCTTTACAGAAACACCACCCTACGGTTATGTTTATATTTATTGGTTGTACTGTATCTAGTGATGATGACTTCATAGTTATTTTGGTTGGGGGTTGTTGCTTTCTTCAGATAAGGGGTCGCAAAGTATGGATTTTATCCGTTTTTGCGCAAGTTGAACCTGCGTTATTTCCCCCAAAAAGCCACTCCCCGAAAAAAATGTAACATATACTGAAAGTTTATACTTTGAAGAGAGTAAATGGCACAAAATTTGTTTGAGATTTAATTTTTTTTAGGAGAAAAATATTCTGATATTTTTCAAATTATCAAAAATTGTGCTTTTTTGATCGCAATTAACTCAAAACAGCATCACTAGGAAAAAAAACCTTTTATATATTATGGTACCTGGCTATGTGTAAAACATCATGAAAAAGAAAGCAGCATGGGATCTCTTCTTGTTTTCCAGAAAATAATTTTTTTTTTGTAGCTCATTTTATGCGTTTTCTCGTACGTAAAACGTATGTCCAGTATGCAGATTAGATCTTCTAAAACTTTTAGGATGTAGTAAGAATGTACATATGTGTGTATAGAGAAAGAAAAAGACTAGTAATACTTTATTTTTCTGATTTTTACAAATTGATTATATTTTAATTGCAAGTAATTCAGAAAACGATAAATCGATATCGTATATATATATATATATATATATATATATATATATATATATATATATATATATATATATATATATATATATATATATATATATATATATATATATATATATATAGATTTATCGTATCAATCCCAAAATAATTATTTCTTATTTATGTCCGTAGCAATGGAAGAAATATCATGAACAATATCTGCTTCACTTTCCTCTAAATGTCTATTTTCTATATCATCTTCAAATACCTCTAAAAGGCTGTCGGTTCTTGATAAATCAGTATTATCCGTTTTTTTTCCCTTTGTACATCGGTTAAAAGCAGCTTGAATTTGACTTTTTGTCAGATATTCGTTCGGTTGGAATATTTTTATGTCTTCAATCATCTCTGTTCTCATTGCATGTTCTGCAACAAAAGAGAAAAGAAAGAAGAAAACATTTTGGAAATCTCATGTGAGGGGTGAGCTCTCCCAAACTCCTAAAAGTACACAATTTTCATTGAAACAAATAGAATTTCTTTATGAAAAGTTCCTTTATGGTAAAAAACCGGCAGAAAACAGACGTCCGACCAAGTAGAACATGCAATGAGAACAGAGATGATTGAAGACATAAAAATATCCCAACCGAACGAATATCTGACAAAAAGTCAAATTCAAACTGTTTTTAGCTGATATCCCAAGCAAGAAAAAGCGAATAATACTGATTTATCAAGAACCGACAGCCTTTTAGAGGTATTTGAAGATGACATAGAAAATAGACATTTAGAGGAAAGTGAAGCAGATATTGTTCATGATATTTCTTCCATTGCTACGGACATAAATAAGAAAGAATTATTTTGGGATTGATACGATAAATCTCTCTCTCTCTCTCTCTCTCTCTCTCTATATATATATATATATATATATATATATATATATATATATATATAATATATATATATATATATAGTATATATATATATATATTATATATATATATATATATATCGTGCTGTGTTACTGAAAATCGGCGACCTGTCTGGTTCTATAGTTAATTCTATGATGTCTCTTTACAGATAGACAAGCAGATCGGATTTTTTAATTTTTAGTCTTAAAAACAAGGCGCATGCTAGAGTTGAAATGCCCTTTTTTTTGGGTAGTACCCCTTCTGGGTTTGGTTTTCGGTCATAACCGCCCTTACGTGCATTTTAACTTCAGCATAAGGATTGGTAATATGTGTTTAAACCAAGAGTTCTTGGGACGGTTTTGACCCCAAACTCCCCCCCTGTCTGTGCCACTATGTGGCCCTTAAGTCGTTCAGTTTTTAGTTCAAAGTTAACTACAGCTCTTTGAGAGTTTGCTTTCGCTAAGTTCTCGTCTGTAGTCTTTAATAGTCTCTCAAAATATACCCTTGGAATTGGAAGATTTTTTTATTATCATCCACTGACACAATCCTGTCCCATTTTTTCTTTTTAAAGAGTCAAGAGGATAGAAATCTGTTTAGAATAATCTCTGTTCAATTTCTTTACATTAAATCTGTCTTTTGATTTCCTTCAATGACGAAATATGCTGGTATTCATGGGGTAGGATGTATTTAGCATTTGCTTTGTCTTGCATTACTATTAAATACTCCTTCTTACTATTAAAGATTTCTTGTCTTTGCAAAGTTATTGCTCCTTAGGTACATCTAAAATTCCTAAAATACCTGCTACTGAAAAAGATTCCATCCTAGGTTGAAGATTGACTATTTCTAAGGAAATTGATATGACTTCTTTTGCATCAAAGTTTGAAAGAACCCGTCTTACAAGTAAGGAGAAAACAGTAGGAAGTGTAACTCCTGAACCAACAGTTTTATTTTAAAATTATTTGTATGCACAAAGATTCCATCTGTACCAAAACGTGCATCGGTCTTACAGCATAAATGATGCTATTATTTTGAGCATTTTATCCATAGTATTTCTTTTTCTATTCATTTTCATCCTCGCTTGATAAGGTATCTTTAAATATTCTATCAGGACTTGGGTGTCATTACGTGTGTGATTAGTACTCGTAAAATAGATAAAATCTCTTTTATTAATCCCAAGGAACGTCATGAAAATGGCACACTATATTCTTCAGGCCAAATGTTATACTATTCCATGACGTTTGATTGAGTTTAGTTTTCGGGAGCTCTCAAAACACAGTTCTTATCAGTTATTAACCAACAGGTAAGAGGAGGCACTTGAGATTTAATGCGTCCCCATAAACTAAAAGCAACGGTTCTTCGCTTTCAACTTCCATCTCCGACAAAATGTCGTCTTTTAGTGTGCTTGAAGTCGAGTGGACACTGGCGATTGTTTACGAGAGGCTTCCACTTTATTGCGTTGCCATTTTTCCCGCCCGTTTATGACGAGTCCAGAACGATAGAAATGAAGATTCGATACTAAAACTCTTTATCGATGGAAGCCAGAGACGATCTGAGGAAGGATCTCGCTTTCCTCTGCAGATATAAATTATCAATTTCAGAAACTGTTTTCGTGGAAGTTCCTCTGAAGAGAAAAAGAATTGATGGACATTCTTGGGAATTAAAAGAGGAATTTATGTTTGTGCTTGTAAGGAAGTTTGTATAATGTAGAAGAAATGGTTGTCATCTCGTTTATACATCTATCAGCAGAAATGCCGATCTATAATGTATATCTATTTTTTGATTACCTTTTCATACGTCTACCTGCTTTCAACTTGTTATAATATGAAGTGTGCGCGGGCCTGTGTGTGTATATACCATCTTCAGAAAAACATTTACAATCATGAAATCTGGCACATAAGCAGTTTTAAAAGGGATTTGATGAAACTAAAGCTCCAAATAGAAACAAAAATATCTTGAAATTTTCAAATTTGATAGTGTGTCACTTTTTTTAAAAACCGATGAGCAGAGCGTATCACTTCGTACCATATTAGCCCAGTAAAATTAGCATTTTACTTGGAAAAAATTAAAACCCAAGGTTTTTCTTCACAAAAAGCTTTTTTACGTCTTCCTCAACGACATCTCAAAAGTCCCCGACTTTTTGCTGTAAGCTTCCCTCTTTTTTGGGGGGTTAAGGGGTGGAAATTTCAACTTTGCTATCTAGGGATGTGGGGTATCATTTCTAATGTATTTTTTCACGCCGAGTCGAAAACGATATTACTAATATTTAAAGAGTTTTTTTTTGAAAAAAAGCATTTTTTTTTAAAAACAGAATTAGAAAAACTTATTTAATTGTAACTGTCGAATTTTTCTTTAAAAAAATTAGTAGCTTAGATTTTTCTCCACTCAAAGGTTTGTTCTGTCTTCTTAAATGAAAGCTTTAAAAAGACAAGCTTTTGTTGCACGCACCCCTCTTTTCTGGGGGGGGGGGTAGAATTTGAAGTAAAGCATATAAGAAAGCGGCACATCGTTTAAAATAGATTTTCTTATGCTACATCGACTAAAATTACAATCTAGTACATAGTTCAAACATTAGATTGCTTAAAACGATCAAAATTAATTTCGCAGCATAATGATTTTTAATTAGAAAATGTAACTATGTACCTTTACATTTGATGCTAATCATAGAAAGAATGTTCAATATCTTGCAGACTTGTGTCGTGTCTTCATTTAGTTCTGTCCCAGGATGTGATCTTTTTCAGAGATTCTTTCCATTGCAACGGCATTAATGCACGATTGTCCATGGCAGTGTCCACAGGCATGAGAGCAACTAAGTCCCAACTTTCGACAACCACACGCATTACCACAAGTTTTGTTGCATGTGCAGAAAATAATTTTTAACATGACTCTGGAGTGGGGCATTGGGTTGTTCAAACTGGAGTTAGCATATTATCATAATCCAGTTTATCATAATCCAACCCCATTCCTCAGGGTTCATGTCGTTTCCAAGCCATGCCTGTACATGATAATAGACATGAAATGAATGTTTTTGAGCTGCACTCGAAGTAGGGGATAGTGAATTCAAATTTAGCGCTTTAATTTGTGTAACTCATTTAGTAAAGCGAAAATACCGACAGTTATCTACCGTTCAGCTAGTTTAGACTTGATTGTTTTCGGATGAGGTTTAGTGATGTTTAATTCAACGATTAACTCAGCTCAAAAACGGTGAATTGACAGTCATCATTATTTTCAATGTATGTATAAATTTTTTCCATTGCATCATTTATGCCTTTGTCGATAAGGCGACCTAATGCTGCACCTGCTGGTGATTTGCTTGCAAATTTAACGAAACAAGCACTATGATATCTGGAGTCGATTGCAATCAAATCAGTTGCATTAATAATGTGGCCCATTCATCATTCCTTGTTTGGATAATTTTTATAACTGTATCTTTAAATTCAAGAGAAGCAACTAATTTTATTTGCTATCTAAATTTTTGACTCTTTTCTTTTTCTAGTGTAGCTACGTCACCACACAAGGAACAACGGTTTTTAAAATCAAACTGTTCTGATAGATTTCTTGTTTTTATAGGAGAAACTGACGAAGAAGTATCCCACTCATCACGTTTTCTTTTCGGCGCAGCAATACTTGTGCTACGAATGTAGTCCTTCCTACAGTTCTCTTGAAGTTTAATTGAAGCTCCGTGCTCAAATAATGAAACTTTTCCATTATTTCTCGCCTTACTAGTTGTTATAATACTGTCTAACCCACATTTAACAATCACTGTTTTTGAATTTAAAAAATATTTTTCACAAATTACACATGAAACATCCATTTCCGACAAAAAATAAACTTTAAATGCGAGAAAACAAGGCAACTGACTGAAGAAAAAAAAGGGACGTCGAATAGAGTTGATGATAACGATTGGGGTGCAGACTGGTAACACCTCCTATACCTCAAGGTCAAGCAATCAAGATCTCTTTCTTTTACACTCTCATTGAAACATTACACATGCACATTATTCAATCCTCCCTAACGCAGAGGTTTCATTCTTCAGCTCTTCACCCACAACTTTTATTTGGGTTTCTCTCGGCCCTCCTCCACCCCCCTCTTTTGACACATAATACTAAGGGAAGAAAACCTATAAATTTGGCTTGGGTGGGTAAGTAGACAGTTCAGTGACTTTCTTTTCTTAAATACCACTGAAGAAAAATAAATTACTCTGCTTTTAATGATGCTGGAAAAATCTCTGAACAGTGAAGTATTTTGGCATTTCATGTATAAAAGCATTTATAACTGATAAAATACGTATTTTAAAAACTTAATTCTTATCTTATTCGACTCGGCGTGAAAAAATACGTTAGAAATGATACCTCACTTCCCTAGATAGCAAAGTTGCAATTTCCACCCCCTTAACCCCCCAAAAAGGGGGAAGCTTACAGCAAAAAGTCGGGGACTTTTGAGATGTCGTTGAGGAAAACGTAACAAAGCTTTTTGTGAAGAAAAACCTTGGGTTTTAATTTTTTCCAAGTACGGCCCTTTTTCTCGCTAATTTTACTGGACTATATTTCATTACTGAAAAAAGAATTGGCTTCCTAATTGAAAAAAAAAAAGGAAAAAAAAAAAAAAAATTGAATTTTTGGCTTCTTGAATTCAAATTATGTTTTTCGCAATTACGAGCGGGTGTGTGTATGAATGCGCGTGTGTGTTTGTTTAGGCGCATGTGTGTGGTTGCGTGTGTGTGTATGTATGCATGTGCGTGTTGTGTATGCAGTGCTGTGTGTGTACGCGCGTGTGTGTAGGCGTTCGTGTGTGTGTGTATGTAGGCATATGTGTTTGTGTCTGTGTGTTTGTGTGCAGGCATGAGTGTGTGTATGCGTGTGTGTAAGAGTGTGTGTTAGTGTCTGTGCGCAGGCATGAGTGTGTGTATGTGTACGTAGGCGTGTGTATGTATGTGTGCGTAGGCGTGTGTATGTATGTGTGCGTAGGCGTGTGTATGTATGTGTGCGTAGGCGTGTGTATGTATGTGTGCGTAGGCGTGTGTATGTATGCGTGTGTGTGTGTAGGATATGGACGCAACCTGGAGACGGTTTTCGCAAGAGGAGCAGCACCGTGAGACCGGTCGACGCGACGGTGGTGCTGGCAGAGGGAGGTGGTGGAAAAATAAAATACTAGAGCACGCCAAAAACAGTCAAATGATAACAATAAGCAATCGTGATTGCTAAAAAAAAAAAAAAAAAAAAAAAAAAAAAAAAAAAAAAAAAATTAAAACAGCAAAAAAATATAAAAAAATTTCTTGCCTTTTCCCTCACAAGTTGCTCTTTTCGGAGGGGAGAGCGCATTTATTGAAACATTTGAAACATTTTCAAATTGACTTGGTCTTTTTCTGTGAAAACAGGTAAAGTCGTGTAGATACTGTGAGTACTATTGTTTACACTCGAATATGATTACATTCAGAATTACTGAAAAAAAATATAAAGAGGTGGCATTGAAGCATTTAGTTTTACTACGAAGAACTGAGGAATGACGATCGTAAAATGTTCAAACGCTGTGGCCTGCTCAATATTTTTCGCTGTCGAATATATTTTTTCCTTAGTTTGCTAATAAAGGCTACAATTTTTGTGAATGTCTTATCAACGAAATCATGTAAAGATATACTTCTACACTCTTACCAAGGTAGATTGGACAGTCTTAAACCGTGGGCAAGCAATTAAAGCATTCTCGATGACTTAAACGACGCATGACCACTCATAAAAACGGGCATACGGCACTCGTCTGAAAAGGGAAAAGTGCAGGCTTTATTGAGCGAATCGTTTGTTCGATGCGCCACTGAAGATTCTTTACGATGTCATTAGGATCGTCGGTGGCTGTTGGAACTAGGATTTCAAACATTTCTCTGATTTTTTTTTCTCTGCTTGCAACTCGGGAATTGCTCGATTTGGAATCTTCAGTCATTTTTAGAGATGCTATTCATTTTGAATTCCAAGATAGCAATCCACCTTTCCTCATACTGTATGTATGAAATTTTTGATATGGTCTTGGAACGTCAAGGACCAATCGAAATTCGCGAAATCGGAAATATATACAACAACTCACAAAAATAGTATTATTAAGAAACTACGGACTTATCTTAGTTGATCTTGTCTTTAAAAAGCAAGGTATCAATTGGCTCGTTTGTCATAACTCCCGTGTTCTATGAAAGTGACTAGTTTCAGTTTTTGAGCCAACCACTCTAACTTTTCAATTTAAATGTTTTCTGAATATTTGACATTGATAACTTCTGTTTTTATTTACTTATAGCGTGAAAGTAATATTTGTACTGAAGTGGAGGACAATACGTAACATTTTCATGGCTTTATGGCACTTTTATTTAAATCATCCATTGATAACAACCTTCCTCTAATTTTTGACTGTGTGTGTGTGTGTGTGTGTGAGAGAGAGAGAGAGAGAGAAAGAGAGAGAGTGCCAATTATTTAGGATTTTTTTAGCCCTCATACGTATAAATATTCATTTGGTCGCCAGCACTATAGAGTCAGTTATTGAATATAATCACGCAAATTGTTTTTAAAAAAATGCACAATCTACATAATTCAGAACTAGAGGTTCAACTTTGTAAGTTTTAACTCATCAAGTAGTGCTGTGGTTTATACGTAAGGCTGCCATCAACTATCCAGTTCGTTGTAGAAAGGCGAATGGTTGTAAATTTACCCTGTTCAGATTCTTAAGTTAAAAATCAGAGTAACTTTTCGGAAAACCGTTTCATATAGTAGCCAATTGAAGCCTAATGGCTCAGTGGTAGCGCTTCGCGCTCCCACGCCACGGACCCGGTGTACTATTCTCGGGTTGGGCATGGGTGACTCAGATGTTCATCCCTTTAGTGGGTCGATAAAATAAGTACCAAGCGTAATTGGGAACCAAACACTGGGGGTTCCACTCAGGAAAACTGAATTGGGCAAAGTAGGCCTTGGCCCTCACGGGCTGTCGTGCCGCAGGGTTTGTTTAGTTTTTATAGTAGCCAGTTCATTGATCGAGTAACGCTCTGACGTCATCAACAATGAAACTCGAGCCATAGCATGCGTAACAGCATTATTTCATTGTTGAAGCACTGAAAATTCAGTAAGTAATTTTTAATTTGATAATATTTTTTAAATCGATATTTGACATGCAGAGAAATGCTTCATTTTGACAAGGCTGAACTGGATCCAGTAACTTCCGATATGATGAATATTGTAGCACGCTGTTTTTTTTAAATTTCACCGTTCTTAGTAGTATTTTCTAATTGTTTTCGTTCGTAGGTTAACCAGTTGACTTTGTAACTAAATATAACAACCACGGAGATGTTTGAGCCATCAGGTCGTCTGCTCACGTCCTTCTTGTAATTCACATCTTGAAGAGCTATTCGTTCTCTTCTGTGGAATTTTTACTACCGTAACATAGAAATCAAACAACAAAAAAAGAAAAAAAAAATTTGAATTTTGACATCTTGAATTCAAATTATGTTTTCCGCAATCACGAGTGTGTATGTAAGCGTGTGTGTTTGTGTGTGGGGGGTATGTGTGTTTGTGTGTAGGGGGTATGTGTATGTAGGCATGTGTGTTTGTGTCTGTGTGTGGGTAGTTGTGTGTATGAATGTGTGTGTGGGGGGAGGGTATGTGTGTGTGTGTGTAGGCATATGTGTTTGTGTCTGTGTGCTGGCATGAATGTGTGGGTAGTTGTGTGTATGTGTGTGCATGTTTTTGTGTGTGTGTGTGTATGTGTAGGTGTCTGTACGTATGCGTGTGTGTATGTGTATGTGCGTGTTTGTGTGTGCGTGTGCGTGTGTGTAGTTGTGTATGTATGCGCGTGTGTGTAGGACATGGATGCAACCTGGAGACGGCTTTCGCTATAGGAGCAACATCGTGATCAGCCGGTCGTCCTCACAATGCCAGCGGTCATGGTGAGGAGGGTGGCGGTGGGAAAATAAAATGATAGGACGCCAAAAACAGTCAAATGAAAGCAATAAGCAATTGTGATTGCTCAAAAAAAAAAAAAAAAATACCAATATTAAAAGAACGTTAAGTAGGGGAATGTGGGTTAAAGTGAAATTGTTAAGATCACTTACTTTTTCCAAGATGAATAAATTAGAA
Source organism: Uloborus diversus (assembly GCF_026930045.1). Classification (NCBI taxonomy): domain Eukaryota; kingdom Metazoa; phylum Arthropoda; class Arachnida; order Araneae; family Uloboridae; genus Uloborus; species Uloborus diversus. The sequence goes on along the minus strand of NC_072731.1, from coordinate 128,099,769 downwards.
TTTTGTTCTAAAATTTTCAGTTCATAAAGAAAAAACAATATATTTTATAATAAAACTTGTAATGAAATATTATTTTTTATTTTTGGTAGTACCTCCAAAAAAGGTGGAAATTTAACATTTTTTTCCATGAGGCAAAGTGATTAAATGAAATTTTTCTGAATGAAATATTTTTTATTTGATTATCAAAGATATTTTTGGTCTAATGAATATAAATAAAAGAATGAATAAATAAATAAAAAGAAAAAGAGAAAATAAAGAAATAAAAAATGAATTAATTAATACATACGAGAAAAAATTAATGAGTAGATAAAATAGTGAATGAATGAATAAATAAGGCATTTATTAAATGAAAGAATGGTAAATGTAATAATCCTCATATATATATAATAGCGAATGATCGAGTAACGCAGACGTCATCAACAATGAAACTCGTGCCACGACATGATAATTTGATAATATTTTTTGAAAATGTTTGACATGCAGGGGAATGCTTTGTTTTGACAAGGCTGAACTGGATCTGTTAACTTAACTGTTTTCTACTAAAATTGACAATTAAGGAGAATGAAGAAACAAAAAATTGGTCAACAATGAACGCTATCTTCCCTATTTTAGGGTTAATCCACTAGAGTTAGGATTGAAATTTCAGCTATCAAAATATCCCCAAAGAAGCATTTTGCTTTGATCAAATGTAGAAGCAATTTTCAGTCGTCATACCTTGACGGGCGATTTTCTTGTTTCAAATAATCGGAATTCACGAGAACAACACAAATTGAAAGCTAATAAAAGCGTTGCTTATTCGAAAATCAATCACTTCATTCCGAAGACATTTTATAACATACATTGGCAAAGTACGCATGACACAGTCATAAAGAATTTTTTTTAGCTCATATCAACCAACCAATAATTAAAAAATAGTAATAATAATACCACATCAAAACGGAATCTGAGAAAGATATCGTATTTCGTTTAATTTAGCTAAGATAAGAGCTCTCCGCTATTATAAATGATCCCCCGGCCATGGTTACGAATAAAACGTCCCTTCCCCCAGATTCGATAAAGCCGTGGTTTTTAATGAATAAGAACTCGCCGGGCAATTAACGGGTTTAAATTTCCGCTATTAAGTAATTAACGTGAAACTCGCTTCGAACGCCATTAGAAAACTTTAGTCGCTTTTTAAGCTTTAGGACATTTTGGAAAATGTTATTTTAACGAGCTGCCGCCGGCAACTTTATCTAACGTCGTAAACCGCGTCTAGAAAGCGCCGGTTCAATGCGCTTTTTTAAAATTATTACTTTTTATTTTGTTACTGGAAAGGTCAGAATTTTGTTTGTTGCTGTGGATTGAAAGAATTTGCTGGAGATTATTATAAGGCAATAATAGAGAGCGCTACATCTTCGCCCTTTTTTGTTTACACTCGCGTACGCATTCACTACGGCTTTCTCGGGCGCATCGTTTTTAGTATGAATTTTTTTTTGGAATTATTGGGGAATGTGGGGCAAAGTGAAATAGTTAAGATGATTGAGCTTTTTTAAAATGAACAAACTGGAAATTTGTTTTGAAAATCACAGAACATAAAGAAAGAACACATTTTATGATAAAACTTGACTGAAACATTATTTTTTATCTTTGGCAGTAAATTTGCGCCCTCAAGAAAAAGTGGAAAATGTTCACTTTTTTTCCCATGGGGCAAATGAAAAATACAATATATTCTAATGAAATATTTTCTATTTGATTATAAAAAATATTTTTAATCAAATGAATCAGTAAACTAAAGGTTGTATGGATAAATGAAAGGATAATGAAACAATAAACGAATCAATAAATAAATAACACTGTGCGGAAAAAAAAAAACCTCTTCGAAATGCTTCTGACATTTCGTCGGCTGATTCTTATGTGAAATGACTCCCTGAATCCGAATATGACCTCCGTTTCCCCCTATAAGTATCAATTTTTTTTAAAGACCCCAGTTTTTTTTTCTTACTTTCAGAGCAATTATTTATTTTTTTTGGAGGTTAAAGGAATTTATATTAACTACTCACATAATTTTGGTGGGCAAGAGAGGTTCAAATTTCAAGATTATGGACACCGATAGCAAAAGGGGGATTTGGGAGGGGGGTATATATGAATTGAGATTTACTTATATTCGGTGCAGCATTTGTTTGTTTAATATTAAGCTTATTTGTGTTAAAAATAATTTGTACTGTTATTTAAGTGCATACGGGTTAAACTGAAAGAGTTTATTTCGTTCACTAATTCAATACTCCATCAAATCCCTTCATCATTTATTAAGTAGCAAATCACCCGTCAAGGTATGACGGGTGATTTCGTAGTAAACGAAGCAATTGCCTGTTTGAGGATATTTTGATAGTTGAAATTTTAACCCTAACTCCAGTGGATTAACTCTAAACTCCAGTAGATGGCTATAACGGTTGACCACTTTTTCATTCCTTCATTCTCCTAAAATGACAGTCTTACCAGTAAAACAGTTAAGTTAACAGATCCAGTCTTGCCTTGTCAAAACAAAGTATTCCCCTGCATGTCAAACATTTTCAAAAAATACTATCAAATTATCATGTCGTGGCGTGAGTTTCATTGTTGATGACGTCTGCGTTACTCGATCATTCGCTATTATATATATGAGGATTATTTCATGTACATTCTTTCATTTAACAAATGCCTTATTTATTCATTCATTCACTACTTTATCTACTCATTTATTTTTTCTCGTATGTATTAATTAATTCATTTTTAATTTGTTAATTTTTTCTTTTTCTTTTTATTTATTCACTAGCCGCCTGCGGCGACCAGCTGGTTCACCTTTTTACGCCATTCGCCTTTTTACGCCAGGGGTGCCGACTTCGGCGGCTGCTTAAATAAATTTCGTGGCGGTGTCAATCAATCTATATCTATCTATATCATTAATAATTTGAATAAAATATTTTCTAGATCTGTCTCCAGTTTCGTCGTTTGGAATATTTTTAAAGGAGGGGGAGGGGAGACACAAACGACGTACTCTTCATGCAAATTTGGTCGAAAAATAACAAAATGCACTTCCACTTTTATGTGAAAGCATTGTTTTTTCAAAGTCATGGTGTATGTGGGGGAGGGAGGGGGACATTGACATCCAATGTGCAAGCAGCCACCTACGGCGGCTGTTTGGCTAACTTGTCATTTACGTTTTTACTTCGAGTTTGCCACCTTCGGCGGTTGTTTAAATAAATTTGGCACCAGTATTAATCAATCCATCTCTATCTTTTTTTGTGCCATTCACATTTTAAAGCCAAGATTGCCGCTTTCGGCGGCTATCTACCTTTACAATCTATCTCTACATTTTCTTATCCATCTCTATTTATTTTGACCTCCTCACCCATTTCCTAATAAAAACAAAGAACACTCAAAAAACCGCTTTTTTTTTATTTAAGTAGAGCAAAAAAAAAAAAAAAAAAAGCTCAAATTCCCCGTAGTGTGCAAAAAGTAGCGTTTGACAAATATAAAAAAAAATCTCGCTGTTTTTATTGAATTAATGCGCACAACTATGAAATGTAACGTAATATAGATACAGCGAAATGTCCAGCTTGGGGGGGGGGGATGGAAAAAGAAATAAATGCAATCCCTAAATAAAACAAAAAAAAAAAAAAAAAAAAAAAAAAGGAAAGAAAAAAAGCAAGCGCTGCCGAAAAAACACGTGGTCATCACGTCAGAAAATGTAGAAGTAAGCTATATAGTAAAAAAAAAAAGATTAACATTGCTTGCGATTAAGATTCCATCGTAAATATCGAATCGAAACCCAAGTAGTGACGTCACAGGCATAAAAGATTGAAGAACGCTTTTTTCGACTGATGCGTGAAAGGACATGATGTGTTCAGCATTAAAAAAATTGTAAAAAAAAAACTATTGCGTATTTTTAAGAACTTTTTTCTTCTGAAGAGGGCGAAATGTTTTTACTATTACCAACTTAAATTTCAGAAATGAGGCTTTGATACTTCTCGTAGTATGATATTAGAAAGAAATAAAACCCAGAAAAGCATGCAAATTAAAGGTTTTTTCAAAAATTCATAAAAAATACAAAAATTGCTCTATCTTCAAAATTTTTTTGTTCATCATATTTAAAATTAAATTTCCGACACTATAGTACCAAAAATATTTGTCTGGCGCGATTGGTTCGGGGTCTGTGAGGTTAAAAGTACTAAAAAGTGCTAAAAATCACATAAAACATTAAATAACTTTTTTTCTAATTAAAATATCAAAAATCGAAGCCCGAGGTGCACAACTTCAGCAAAAACTACACCTGTATACCAAATTTCATCTTTCTAGGCCTTACCGTTTTCCCGGGATGCGCGCCACACACACACACACAAACATCTTATTTTATTATATGTATAGATTCATTCTTTTATTTATATTCATTTGACCAAAAATATCTTGGATAATCAAATAAAAAATATTTCATTCAAAAAAATTTCATTTTTCACTTTGCTTCATGGAAAAAAAGTGTTAAATTTCCACCTTGTTTGGAGATACAACCAAAAATAAAAAATAATATTTCATTACAAGTTTTATTATAAAATATATTGTTTCTTCTTTATGAAACTGAAAGTTTTAGACCAAAATTCTAATTTATTCATATTGGAAAAAGTAAGTGATCTTAACCATTTCACTTTGCCCCACATTCCCCTACTTAACGTTCTTTTAATATTGTTAGCTTTGCTATTTTTCTTTCGTGGTTTGATTCCCATGTTACGGTAGTAAAAATTCCAAAGAAGAGAACGAATAATTCTTCAAGATGCGAATTACAAGAAGGACGTGAGCAGACGACCTAATGACTCAAACAACATCTTCGCGCTTGTTATATTTAGTTACAAAGTCAACTGGTTAAACCTACGAATTAGGAAATACTACTAAGAACGGTGAAGTTTAAAAAAACGGCGTGCGACAATATTCATCATAAAGCGCACACGCTGTCGGCTGTACCTCTCAAAAGATAACCTCCGATTTTTTTTTCATCTGCTCACAAAAAAAAAAAGGAAAAAAAAAAGTTAAAAAAAAATATTTTAAAACTTGAAATATGCCCACAAAATGCGGGTACGATTCCCACCAAGTCGTAAAGGAGGCAGACATCTCTGAAAGGTAGAAAAAATAGCCATATTTATAGCTCTCAAGTAGACTGGAATTGTAATTAGTGCCGAAATGCGAGCTACCGATTCTGTAAACGTCAAGATCGCCAAGAGATACGGTCGCAGTTAAAAAATTGAGCACTCTGAAAAAAGTGTCAGAAACAAAGTTAGGGGGATATAAATACGAGAACAAAAATATATATCATTCTCCCCGTTTTTTTCTCCCTTATGATCTCAGGTAACGCCGCAACGATCTGCTTTCAAGTTACATTCCAATGGATACACTTAAAGTATTAGTTTTCTGCCCACCAAACGGTGAAATTTATTTTTCCGTTAAAAACATTAACCGAATACCAACTTTTCAGTTTTCAAACATTTGTTAAACGTTAAGAGAAGAATTTCTGTCGGTAACCTGTATTCAAAATTTGCGTTATCCCCCCCCCCCATTACCTCTTTTGGGGGAAATGAGAGAGGGGCCAATGCACTTCTACTATAAAGTTTAATAGTTTCCTTAGTTTTTGAATTTATTTATTTATTTTTGTGTCATTTATTTTTTACTCACATAAGGTGATGAGTAGCATTTTCTCGAAGTACTCTGTACTTGAATCAGGAAAAAAAAGTTCCGAATTGGAAAACCTTCCAACCTTGAAATTTATTAAGAAGCATATTAAGTCTCTGAGGGGCAAAATAAATCAGTTTAGATTAGTGGTTCCAAACTTTTTTGAGCCCATCGCCCGCCCTCCTCTAGAGGTTGACTCATACCTATATGCCCTATCCCCCCCCCTTCTTCCATGAAAAAAACATCCGAATTCTCGGCAGAAGTATCCCCTTTATGGTCTTCATGTTGCTTCTAATTAAGACGTTTCATCATTTTCCACTATAATATTACTTAGGGGAAGGTGGGGCTCAGTGAGACGAAAATTATAAAATTCAAGAAATTTGGAAACTTTGATTCGGTACGAAAATTTTTAAGGTGGATTTGTAATGCAGCTTAAGTATACAACTTTTGAGACAAAAAATTTCCTTACTGTTTTAAGGTTTTAAGACAATACAAAAAAAGGGAACGCAAATTTTGTTTCATTATACCCCACGCACAAATGTACCAATACGTATCAATTTACGCTACCAAATTACGTTACCAATACGTAAAAACTTTAAAATAAAACATTTAAAAAATGCTTTTTAATTCTAAAGACTATTTCTATAAGCTTTGTTCACAATAAAATGTATGAAATAAAATAAGTATATGATTTCTTGATTGCAACACTCAAAAATTGAAGTTTATTTTAATGTATTTATTTTTATGTTAATTCTAAAGCAGCCAATAAAATCAAAATTAAAAATTTGAGAGAAGAAATAGGCGGTATACAGCTCAGTACGAATAGCTTTTACTCTATACCGTCTATATTTCTTCTCCTCTCAGTTTCTAATTTTTCACTTTATTGGCTGCTTCAGAATTAACATAAACATAAAGATATTACGAAATCAACTTTAGTTTATGAGTGTTGCAATCAAGAAATCATATGCTTATTTTATTTCATTTTTTTAGTGCGGACAAAGCTTATATAAATAGTTTTTAGAACTAAAAACATTTTTTGTATTTTATTCATGTTTTAGTTTTATTAATTTACTTTTTTAATTCAAAAGTTTATTTGAAACACAAAATGATGCGTGGACCAGCCAAAACCCACCGATTTCATTTATAAAAACCATTACCTTTGAAATATAGCTTTACACGTGTAGTTACTATAATATTTTCCTGCCACCAAAGATTTAAATTTTTGTCCGACCCTGGTTATAATTTACTGAAACATAACGTCTCAGTACATCAGCTAAACCTCACTTTTAATCGACTTCGACTTGCGCGTTATTTCTAATACTACACCTTTTCAACAGTTAAAACCTTTCAATAGTTTGAGTGAAAGAATTCAATATCGTTTTATGCTAAGTTTTTATTGTACACAAAAGACATGTTTTGCTTTTGAAAATTGGTTTTAACCGTTGAAAAGGTGTAGTATTAGAAAAAACGCGCAATAGAAGTCGACTAAAAGTGAGATTTAGCTGATATTAGAAAATCGACGTTCGCATGCGAGAAATTAAGCTAGTTTAGTTAGAGATGAACGTCTTGTTGCTAGTCTGTGCTCTAAATTTTAACTGATGTTTATGTTTTTCGTATGTAGTGTTCTTTTTCGTTTGAAAATATGATTAACTGTGATCAATAATGAATTTATCAGAGGAAAATCTGATAATTTACCCAACATCGGTGCAATATCGATATCCGCTTTCCCTGACTAACTACGACTTCATGAAGTTCAAGGAAGGAAACTAAAAGCTATGTTATGAGTTCATTTTAGCTTATTTCGTAGTTTGAAAGTCATCTTATTTTGATTTTGTTCATCTACTCGTATTATGAATGATGAAATTATTCAAACAGAAAAGTTATTGAGTTTGCCTTCATATACTCATTTTTACAGCGTGTGCTGGGATGCGCTATACAACTGCGGTTATTTAATTTAGAAGTTATGAGCAACATTTTTGTGCAAAACCGTTTGGAATGTAATTTGAAACTTGCAGCTAGCATTCTGAAATCGACTGATTTTTTTTGGTACATTTCGATGCGTATTGAATTGCTTTGCAATAAAAAAAATACATTTGTCCTTTCATTCGTAGCTATGACAAATTTTAGTAACGCTGATAAATTAATACGAAAATAGATATTTGTAAAAAATATTCAACGGTAATATGAGGTACAAGTATGTTAGGATTTTTTTAATTATCTCTCACTATTTCGCTGTTTGAACTATATGATTCGATAAAAGCGTTTCAACTTAATTTCAACTTAATTTTGACTGGATTTAACATTGATTTCTTTTATCTTCATCATGAATTATATAATTAACATTTTAATAACATATCGTTAATTATGTGCTGGTTAAACAGCTAACAACTAAGAACTAACTATGCTTCATTATTTAAGATCATTTTAGCAATTATTCAATGTATTGGACATAGGTGACAATAGCTTTGCTATATATATATATATCAGTTGCCGATAGAAATTTCCCTTATATTCTTTAAAGATTAAACGAGTTCATCCTGTTTCAAAGGAAAAGTATTTCGCAAGTGACATTTCTATTTTCCGAAAAATGATCTTTTCACAAACAATATACGTTTTTCAATTTTGACTTACTCGCTCTTGCCATGTCCTTGAATTTATTTAAGCTTTGTGTCTCTTTGGATCGTTTGGATCACAAGAGAAAGCTTCTAAGGAGCGCTGAATGTTGCATTTTGAAGCAAGAAACAAGATAATTCAAACAAGGTAAACATTTTTAAATTAAAAGGCAAGATATTTGAATTCTAAACATAATTCTAAAAATCATTAGGTAAACCGCAACTGATACATCAAATTATACAAAAATGGAACCGATTTGGTTTTACATACTACTGCAGCGCGTTTTTCCCGATTGAACAGTTATGTAGTAGCAGCGGTCATATGGAATATAGCGTTTTTGTACCAAATTCTTAGTACTCAACTTTAAATACTTCCTTTTTTTTAACAGAGCTCAAGTAAAAACGTAGGCAAGGCATTATTTTTTTTCCTCTCCGTAATATTGAACTCAAAATCACAAGTGTGTAAATTCCTCATTAAATAAAAAAAAAAAAAAAAGTAAAAAAAAAAATGTAGTCGCGGCACTGGCTGACAGATGCTACGCTTTTATTGAATCATCCAAGTTCATGATGTTGAAGGTATATATTGAAACAATAAGTCAAATTAGGATTGGATTCAGACTTCAACATTATAAGCTTATGTTATTCCATAAAAGCATAGCTTCTGTTAGTCAGTCCCACGACTGCCACTTTTTTTTTTTTGAAAACAAACATATCATTTTCTCGGGTGGGCTCAAACCAGTTTATTTCAATTGAAATTTTTCGTCTGGTAAGATCGGCAACTTCTTAAATCACATGACCAATTTCATGCGTTTCTGGCACTGATCGAATTGTGTAGCACTCAAATAAAAGATGAATCGACAGGATTTGAAAATCGCGTTATTCTAAGGCCCACGTTAGCGAGGGTAGCGGAATAGTTAACCTTGAAGAGAGCAGGTTTTGGTGATAGAAAAAAAAATTATAAAATATTTTAGAGATTTCAAATCTATATGAAACGATTCTGCATCAAAACGTCTCTGAGTTGCTCGGCTTTGATGAGTACTTTTAAAACAGTAATTTGAGGCAAAAGAAAATAATGAAACGCGCAACACTTTTTCAAAAACAGTTTTATTCACAGAGCAATTGTAAAAAACACTGAAAACATCTATAAAAGCACACACAAACATGATGATGACTCGTAAAGGAATAATCGATGTCAAGATAGAAAGAAAAGACAATGCTAGCACCTCAAGAAATCAGTTTTGAGTGTCGATGTCACATGCGCGCTCTGTCTTTAGTGTGGAATAGGAATAAAGGAATTTTATTCAAAAACTTTTTAAAAAATAAAAAGCAATTCATAGTTTTACTGTTATTAAATTGCACAGTTTTAAGGTTTAGTTTTTACATAAAATTTAGAGCCAACAAGAACTGAGTAAGTTTTTGAATAAATTTAGAGTTACATAATCCATGTGCTTAAAATTTTCCATTACCTACATTTTTTTTACATCATGTAACAAGTCGCGAACTTTAGAAAAATTTCCGTAACTGTCGTACAACTCTCGTGAAACTTCATTTACTAAATATTCCCATATTAAGGGAATTTGTAAGAGTTTTTGCATTGAGGTTCTCATTACTTAGACAAAAACATTTTAATTACTTAGACAGAAACACTTTCATTACTTAGACAAAAATACTTTCGTTACTTAGACAAAAACACTTTCATTTCTTATATAAAATGTTCTCAAAACTGTTATTTCGCTAAAGAAAAGCAAGGGACAGCCGTATAGCCTTCTGGAATAGATCGCACGGTCTGTTCTAATGTAGGAAAATTATGATCATTTTGTACTTCAAGTTTATTCATTAATTAGTAGCGCTAATAGATAGTTTACGAGCTGTTGAGAAAGGAAAAGAATCTTGGAGCTATGGATGCAAAAAGATGAGGGCGTAACTTTTCTTCTTTTAATACTATGTACTTCCTTTTCCATTGTTTCTTTCGTAAATTATAGGAATAAAATTTCAAATAGAGAGTTCTTTTTTGTTTAAGTGATTCCAATTGGGATCGATGAATCTACCGAACTAATTCAAATAGAACACTATTCAATATTTAGTATATTAGAAAAAAAAATAACTCTCGTTTTGTGCTTTACTCTTATTTTTTCAACCTAAAAATAAAAGTCAAAATAAGTTAAAAAAAAAAGTGTACTCTCATTAATCCGGCCCTTATTAAACCGAGTTTCGCTTTATTCGGGTAGTCATTTAGATGCACATACTTCGCAAACGAATGGCAAGTTAGCACAATAATGTATTTTTGTTGGCTGAACTTAGTATTTTTGTGATTTTCTTTTGCGAAGTTATATATTTCATTCTCTTGAATTAAAAATACGATTTTTACTGCATACCGTAGTTTGTGTATGTGCCTTGGCTCTATTGATAAGTTTTGTGGCTTATTCCGTACTTTCATTAATTCGGAATAAAGGATCCCCAATTAATAATATTGTACTGTACGTATCAAATAAAATCATGGCCAAAAAGGGTATAATGAACATTTTATTTCCAGTAAGTAATATCCATTTCTATTTCAAAATCATTCTAACGGAAAGATAAGGAGTACCTTTATTTCTCTATTATATTTGTAACGCAAACTTAGCTAACAATGCCTATTTAAATGCAAAGTTTTCACAGATACCTTCAATCTGCTACGCTTAGAAATTTTTTTTTCCAAACAAGCATACTCATGATTTTTCCCCCTTAGGATTTAAATTATGTTTAAAAGGCAACTATTGCTATACATCAGCGATGGAGAAAGGAGAATTTTCTTGACTTAGTGAATGTAAAAAAAAAATGTACTAGAACTTGTGTTTTCTTTATTTAATTTTTTCTTTAAATTTTTAAAATTATATGCGTATCAATCTCGGTTATGTAAAAAAGTGAGCATCTTATTTCATGTAAAAACTTATAGCTGGGCTTTTGTTATAAATTGTTTTTAGGGCATACTTTTGTGTAAACTTATCTCTACTCATTGACAGAAAAAAGTAGCCGATTTTTTAAATTCTAAGTTCCACGCAAGGAATGTTCTTCAGAAGGACAAACCTAGTAATTTATCCCAGAATGCACGCTTCAAACTATCTCTTTCGCGCTGGTCGAAAAGTGCATAAGAAGTAGACTTCTATGCTTCCTATGTTTTTTCTCTCCAAAAAAGAAATTCTTCAAAGCAGCGTTTCTCAACCTTTTTCTGGCCCATTGACTAGTAACATTTGTTTAAAAAACTTTGAAATTTACTTTTTTTTTTGCATGAAAACGTTATTCAGAATAAGAAAATTACTAAATAATACTGTTTTTTTGTGATAAAAGAAATATTTAAATGTAAGGACAAGCAATTATTTTAACTTATCTATTAATGAATAACAATGAAAGAAAGCACAATATATTATGAAAAATAATTTCATAAACTAGTCAAGTAAAAAACAAAAGAGAAAAAAGCGAGACGTGAACTACATGGCGACAAATGTGGCCACACCACAGTGTTGTCAAAGTTTTAAAAGGAAAATTATGGACTTTTAATCTCAAAATTTTAGCATTGACGAAAAAAATATTTTACAAAATTTTGTCATAAATTATTATTTTTTTTATCACATTGCTTTTTGAAATCGGGAAAGTAAAAATGTGAAGACCGATAAAGGTTTTCGCGGAATGGTGTCGGGCCACGGACAAGCGGTTGAGAATTGCTGCTTTATATGTAGAATGATAACATTATCAAATGTAGAGTTTAATTTTGTGTGAAAAAAATTAAAGTAGCTCTGAAAGAGAAAACACAACTATGGTATATGAACAGGAAAACAGGCATTAAAGCAAGAGCAGAAAACGAACCAGTTTAATACATTCTGTTCCTAAAATATTACACAATTAACTTATGTTTGAAAAATAAATTTCATGGGTAAAAAAAATCATAATCAGCAAGAACTTGGGAGTAAATGCTAAACTCGTTTACATCAAAAATGTTAAAGCTTGCACATTTAAGGGAGCATCAAAAGTTACAAATATACAAATTTTTGTTGTAAAAAGTATACTTGAAAGCTCTAAAGTGTTTTAATGTCCAAGCAAAACATTTTTGAAATTAAATTCCATGTGAGTTAGTTCAGTGAAGCCAAAAATTTTAAGTCAAATTTGTGTGCCATTTCGTTCCTCCAATTACGAATTGAACTGTTTCTGTCTACAAGTCCGTTTTTTATTTATCTTTGCACATCATTGCTTCACAATAAGTTTTGTTCAATACCTAATATACCTCTCTTTTTTTAATGGAAAATTTCTACTTTCAAACAATCATGTAATTAATAATGATAATATTCAAAAACCAATTAGTGATAAAACTTATATAAAGTTGAGGAATTATTACCGGGCTTAAGCGTTTCATAGGGAAAAAAAAAAACATCGTCTCTAACCAATTTTGTAATCATTAAATGACCTTCAGAAATTCATTTGTAGGCATGTCTAACTGAAAATATCCTCCTGTAAAAATAATCAAAACTTTGCATTAAGATATGAGTAAAACGAGATGTTGTACATAAAAGTTCAAATAAAAGTAAGAAAAAGAGTTGAAAATTTAGTTAACAGTTGTTTTAAGGATATCAAAGCAAGCCTTGCATAAAAGATATGTTCACGATATCCCAAACTTAGTCCAAGTGAACCAATATTTCCAATGGCCTGTGGTGGAATCTTCCTCTGTTATGTTTCCTAAAAGTTCACTTTACGTGCGTTTTACGTCATAGGGAATCTATTTTTTACGCACTGATGATGAGGATTGTTTTGATACTCGCGAAATAGCTGTTTACTGAATTTTTTTGCACCCTTATTTACGTTATCTCATTTCACTCAATATATTCATGTATAAAAAACTTCAATTTAAGTTGCCTTTTGGGGGTTTATACTATTTCTTCTGTATGAAGCAGAAGCTAATTACGTTCACTTTCAAAGTGGAAAAATATACCGCACTTTGATAGTAAAATCTGCTGCTCATTCAATGAGTTGAAAATCCGTACAGTGGCATTTATGGTGCAAAATTACTCATAATAAATTTAATTCAACAATATTATTCCCATTTGCGGCAAAATAAATACATACAATACTTTCCCTCATTCATATTGCTAAATATTTTCAATTTTACAGAACTTCTTTAGCTCATTTCACAGTTCTACAAGCATCACTGCAGTGCTTTAAAGGCGGAAATTTCGTTCGAGTTAATTATTACAGTTATTTTTTAATATGCATGAATTGTTTATTTCCTTTTGTATCAAAATATTTGCTGACATATTACTGTTATAGAAGTGTTTGCTTAAGTTTAAATTATATTTGTAGAGTAAATTACCTCCTAAACAATACATTATTGTAAGTGGTTGAAATCATCATAATTGCAGAATAACCAACTTTCGTGAAGTAATCGATATAATTTTTGTACAAAAGCGATTATCTAATCGCTTTCATTCATTAATGAAAAAGGAAATTAATTCTGGATATCGAAGAATCGGATGAAACTGAGGCTTTGAAGCTAAAGAAGGTTTTGAAGGTTTCTAAAAGCTTAGTTAACTAACAAAATGGACGTTATTGTTCTGTATCTTTGCCTTTCTCGTCTGAAACTCATGTTTTAAAATTTAGGGTTTTTCCTCCTGACATTTATTGAATTTCATTCTTTTACACTGTAGAATATGGCAAATAGGTTTTTTTTTTAAAAAATCTAAAACATGTAACAAGATAAAATATTTCCTTTTTTCAGTCCAGTACAGGTAAATGCGTATAAATATTGTGTTCGAGTGTGTGTTAATGTAATAGAATAAATGAAGTATTTTAAAAAATAAAAAGACAGTATACTCAGCTATAAAGTAAGTAATGAAATATTATTCTAAATAATTCCTATTTATTAAGTATTTTTATTAAGTACGAATTTAATGTGGAAATAGTAAGGGGATAAAGCTTCATTTTTATTCCATCTTAAAAAAACAAAAATAAATTTAAAAAAAAAGAAAAAAAATGAGGGCTTAAATATTGAACCCGAATCTACGTTAATGTAGTTTAATAATGAAATGTTTGAACAGAAAAGTGACGGTCACTTTCCCTGTGTATTTGAATTAGCTTTCGAAAATGCGGGATATTTTCTACAAAGATGGAACGTTTACTCGGCAAACAAAAGCTTATGTTAGCTTTATCATATTATATTTAGGAGTATGAAAAGTGAAATATAAAAACTGTATAGCATTATGTGTGTAATGTTCTCATTTGAAAGATTTAAGGATTTTATGTTATTGTTCTTTTAGGCTAATGAAGCTGGAACCGTTTAGTTTTTGAAGTTTGAGTGTTTTAGATTGAAATGTCTCATATATAAAGCAGTTCTTATACTACAGAAAGCTCTCTGAGTTTATTCAAAACATCCCAAGACGAAAACAAATAGAACGTGATCAGAGGTCTGCCCTGTTCTGTCTTTATTTCAATTTAAAATTAATTGAATATTATTGCCAGCTTGTTCTTGAATCTCTGGTGTTTTTTTTTAAATTTATATTGAGGCAGGTTTTGTGTATGAAATAATTTTGCTATTATATAGTCATTCGATCAAGTAGATTCTCGATCGGTGCTGAATTTTAATTTTTCGGGGAAAAAAAAAAAAAAACCGTCGTACATCAGATTAAAAAAAAAAAAAAAGAAAAATATTTCCTTGTTTTTTCACTCTTTTGATTCTAAGAAAGGAATTTTAAAGCAATTGGGCTGTTTCTGAAGTTTTAAAAGTATTTTTTTCTGAAAGAGCATTTTTAAAAACATTGTATTTAACAAATTTTTAAATAATTTGACAAAGTTTAATAATTCTTAACAATTATTTTAATCAGTGAGCAGATTGAAATTCATATTTTACGCTTCTGCACATGACATCACAAGTGATGAAATGCCATTAGCTCATAGCGCAAATTATTATGTCCTTCAACGCTGTTAACAATAAGGAGCAAACACTTACCTCACCAATGGTGTAGCACGCCAAAGTAACCTTTTGTGACGTCATAAAGACTACGCCTTATTTCCAAAATCGGACGCTTAAAGAAAATTAAATTAAAAAAAAAACTGTTGGGAAAATAAATGTTTTTTCTAATTCCATGTTAATACATTTTTTTTTATTCTGTCAGCTTCAGTGACTAAAAATAGTACTTTTGACTGAAACAACCCCATTACGATATAAAGAGAAAATTAATTTCAGTAAAGGTTTGTTAATGCTGAGTTAAATTTCGTTTATGTTTGTAACAATAAAAATATGAACGCAGTGCAGTTCAGCACAAGAACAATTTTAAGAGCGAAATGCATCACTAAGGTTTTTAAATCCATGAATGTTTTAGTTTGAGATCACCAAAACCAAAAATCTAAATCTATGCAGGAGAGCTTGACACATAATAAAATGAATAGGAGAATTGAAAATGAATAGGACTACGATACATAGAGTGACCCATTCCCGGTGTCATGATGGGGGCGTCCTGCTTAAAGTTTATCATTTGTCATTTGGCAACAATTTGAATAATGTTCCATCTATTGATGTTCTCATTCATTTGTTTTTGAGTTCGAAGCGGTTTTACGATGTAACAAGAATGAATCGCCGCTTAAATTTGAAACCATGTAAATAGTTAAATGAAATGTACTTATTGATATTATTATAGCTGTTGTGTTCTCATTTAAAGATGAACACGGATTTCATAACTCCAAACGGAAAAAGATTTTGAAACGTCAAGTGAGTCCTTTAAACATTTTTTTTTTTGAATTATTATGATATTGACGCGACCGAGCGAGCAGTATATTTTATTTTAGTATTTTTCTTGAACTTTTTTAAAAATTGATTTTTCTGAAGTACTTTATTTTTTCTCTTAGTTTAAGAAATAGATTAATCAATAAACTGCGGAACAAATCTGATATACCCCCCTCTTGGCGACTTTTTCCTGTTGGCGCCAAAAAAGCGTCGCCAAGAAAACTATGTATGACGTCATATGTCACACATCGTTCTTAGCGATGCTTTTTTAGCACCAACAGGAAAAATTCAAATTATGTCATTAATTATTTAATGAAATTAATGCATTAATTTTTTTCCGTTGTTTCTCCGGGATACGAGCCCTCGGTCTCATAGTACTTTCGTAATGAGACCTCGGCTCGCCGGCCCTGCCTCGGTCTCATTACGAAAGTACTATGACACCTCGGGCTCGCCAGGACCTCGCTGCCGCTCGGTCCGTTATCCCTCCGACTTTTAATATACATCACAGTCGGATATAAGTCACAGATCTCCTCCGTTCAGTATACAATAAAGTCACAGATTTTATGTGAAATTAACACCATTTTTGTGCTACAAAAATGCCAACCAGACCAAAATACAAACTACCAGAAACACACTAAAAACACAATAATTCAAAATATGTTCACTTACCTAACCTCTTTATTTTCAATTAGTTTAAATATAAAAAATCTATTTAGGACTCCGGTACGTCCAAACGTTGGACGACCTGACGAAAAAGAAGATTCATTCAAAAATTTCAATTGATACATTTGGACAACATCACAAACCGAACTCATAATTAAAATAGAAAATTCAACTAAATTAACATTAAAAAACAACAAGAAAAAGAATACTCTAAAATAAAGTTTGAATTGAAACTTTATTTTAGAGTATTCAACTTAAAATCTCCCTAAGAGCGAAACATATGAGCACCTACCTCCTAAAACACATACACGTGCAAAAACAGACTTAGAGAAACTACTTTCCAGCGTTCAAGTTGCAAAACCAGGGTTGCCAAGTTATCGCCTTATTGGCGATTTTCGTATCGAGCGAAAAATTAAAATCTCGCCAAGAGGGGGGCATATCAGAGGAGAGCCTAAACTGCTTCTTACTTCTTAGACATTTCTTCATGTTGCGATTTAAATTTTTTTCGTCTCTTTGTTGGAGTTATATAAAGAAACATGTAGGACTTTATTTCACGTTGCCCTTACAGTTTATTTATGTAAAGTATTTCTGTTTTGCACCGCATGTACGTGACACGAACTATAAAAATTGAAATAAAAGAATTGGTCAATTATTAAATACGCAAGTATAGTACTAAATAGCAGTAGGACTTAATTAGTATTTACAATATTTATAAATAGCAAACATTTATAAATAATACATAATGACAAAAATAATTTTGACCTACCACAAATATTACAAGAAATTTAGGTTGTCATATAGCTTGTTGTTTAGGGACGACTTATGTTTGCTGGTTGTAAGCAGCTATGGGTGCAATAAGCATAATTACACAGAATTCAGTCAAAGTTATAAGTTTTGCCATTTCACATTGCTCCACTATTTCACTTTGTCCCAAGTTCTGCTTGTGAAATGTTTAAATTTAGGTTTGTCAGAGTACTCTAGTTTTTCTCCTGGAGAGTTGCTTTACACGTATGCGCTTTTAAAAATCTTCGTTAAAATAAAAATAAATTTCTTGCGTGAAAACGTTATCAATTCATGTACCAGGTAGTTCGTCTGAAAACTCATCATTCTAGTTGGAAACTAAATATAATTAAGCGCTGTAATAAAAAAAATATATTCAGTATTATATTGAATTTCAGCGGTATAAGTAATTATTTGGCTCTGTTGGAGTAAAAAAAGAGTTAAGTTTGTTTTGGTACTCAGAACATTTTCAGTCTTTGCAAAAACTCCATTATCGCTCTATCTAAAAGAAGAAACTTTACCTAAACCTCTGTTCATGCAATAGTAAAACGTTAACAAACGGTTAAAGTTGCATTAGGGCAGTTCTCAAAAGGTGGGAGCAAACACAGACCTCAACTTTGAAACTTCAACACCAAATAACTTTCATTTTAATTAACTCAAAAATTTTTGAGTTAAATTATAATACTGTATAGAGACAAGAATTGACATAAATTATGGAAAAAATGCTCTTTAAATGCCCTTAAAAAAATATTTTCTTTGCTAAAAGGCGCAATTTTGGACATACCAAAACGTTAACTCAACAAATGTACCATTAAAGAAACATTTTTTAAAATTATTTCCATACGTTTCAAAAAAAATTTAAAGGTATGAATCTTACACTGAATAATTTTTTGTTAATATTTTACACAAATAACAAAAGTAAAGACAGATTATTCACTTTGTAAACGATTTTAGAAAATAGTAAGTTTGAAATTTGATGCATGTCCAAAATTTACGATCTTTACAATGCTATTTTTTGAGAACTAAGTATATGATGTTTTCATTTTAAAGGTGTTTATCGAGCCTCGGAATCAATTTTTAATTGTTTAAAAGTGTTTTCATAAGCTTTTATTCAGTATCTTAGAAGAAAAATATATTTTTTTAAACGTACATGTGAGATGTCCAAATGGCGTTACGATCTTGAAGCCGATAATTTTGTCCGGATTTATTCATAATTTTTGATGATCTACTGTCTTCTAACCTCAATAAAAAACGTTATTATAATGTTATCTTCTTTAATCCATTGGTATTCTGCATAATTAATATGTTACACATTGAACAATACATAAATTACAGTAGAAACATGGCTGCTTATGATCGAACCGAAAGCCATTTTGCGCTAAAATCGCCAAGCAAACCTCCGTTGGCGGCAACACAGTATACGATAAGCTAAAGGTTACCAGAGGGGAATTCCAATTTGACAAATGTAGTTTATCGTCAGCTGTACCAGTTTTGGCGACTTTATCACCTGCGCTAGCAATTTTTTTTTTTTTTTTCCGCTTTTATTATTTTAGAATTCTTTTTCTCTTCTTTCTTTTAGAAAAATAATTTAACGATCTCCAAATAGAAATACGAATTTCTTTCTTCAGTAATTTTTTTTAGACATCATTTTAATTCTTATGACATTAGAAAAAATATTCATTATTAAAACTGATGTCACTTTTTACAATTGTATTATTTTTAATTTGAAGCTTTTTTTTTAACCTTGCATCAATTTCTTCAAAATCATTCAGGGGCGCCGACTTGCAAAAATTATTGGGGGGGCTAGACATCACCAGGGACTTAGGAGGTTCCCCCTCCCCCTCAATAAAAGTCAGATTTTTGTTCCTTGAAAATGCCAATTTACATATTTTTTGGTGTGTATAATTTAAACAAACAAATGTGAAATGGCGTTTTCAAAGTAAAACAATCTAAAAATTTGTATACAAATTTTCTGGTTCAACTAGATCATGTCACTTGTCTTAGTAAGAGGCATTTTTTTGCTCTTTTTTACGGGGAGCCGTGCAGTGCCGTAGCTAGGCATTGAAAAAGGTAGGGCACTTGACTTGCATAGAAAAGCACTCCCAGAGACGCCGACTAAAAAAAAAAAATATTGGAAGGGGGGGGGGGAGGGTCATACTGGAAAGTCTTGTAGCGGGAAATGTTCTAAATTTGAGATGAAAAACAGTGAGTTTTAAAGCATTTTAAAGTTATATAATGAACATTAGAACCCCGAAAACTCGACAAACCTGAAACATATTTTTTGACTTTGAAAAAGGGAAAAAATAAATACAAACATGCACAGTATTTTTGTAAAATGGTAACTTAATTTACACATGTTTTTTAAGACCAGTTTTTTTTTCATTAGTGATATCGGCTAACATATTCAAATGTAAACGCAGTCTCTCAATGTCTAGGTCATTTTTGAAAAACAGTTGATTTTTCAAAATTTGTTTCACCTCTGTTGAATAAAAGTAAGCACTCTTGTTCAACTGCAATGACCTGTGGGAGTCCAGTGTCCAGTTGATGTAAATCGCCCAATAATGCAAGATTGCGCCATTTCGCAAACCTCATCAATGTATTGCCTTGTAGTACTTTGGGATTTTGAAAGTGTGCGGTGCGCTGGCTTCATTGTTTTCATACTTCTTTGGTATACGTCGATTCTGAGGAAGCGAAGGATGTTGAATTTGTTTATTTTGTGAAGGTTTTTCTTTTAAACACAATACCCAAAAGTATTCAAAACTATCACGCCTCCCATTTAATAGACAAATCAAACCCTCGTATATTTTTTCCAGATCAGCAAAACTTAGATGAGCGCGTCGCAGCGCTGCCCACCAGCAACTGACTTGATCCGTAAGTTCGCGAACTGGGACAAATTCTAAGTGTGCTTGCAACACCGTAACACTATCATTATTCACACCATTTGTTTTCAGTTAACCTGCTTACTACCGCAATAATTATTTGTTTTAACTCATTACTGAATGTATTTTACAAGGTAACTAATATTAACTATCTTCAAACAAAGAAAATAAAAGTTAAATTTATGAGTTTAGAAAGCATAATATAACTAATAATTTTCTTGATTTATTGGGGGGGCTCTGCCCCCTCAATAATATTTTTGAGGGGGCTCGGGCCCCCTCAGGCCCCATGGAGTCGGCGCCACTGAAATCATTCCAAAACTTTATTAAATGTAAGGAGCAGCATGTATAGCCATTCAAGTATTTCATTAATATCCTCTTTATTATTAAATTGCAAAATTTAAAAAGTAGTAAATAAAATTTTCATTGGAAAAGTTAAAAATCAGATTAACAATTGTCAAAAATGGTGAAACTTACGTTATGATGATGTCCAAAATCCGTTACCTACAGGAAAACAATGTCCAAAATCTGTTACCTACAGATTGCTGATTTAATTTGCTAATTAACAATTTTTACAAATACCTGCTGTCTTTTTATGTTCATATATTGTGTTCTAGGTATGCATACTATAGAAAAAAATCAAAATTGATGTCAAATTCGAAAATTTTTGAAATTGCTCAAAGTTAACTTTTTTGTTCCCACCTTTTGAGAACTGCCCATTAGTATTAAAATTTGAATGGGGTGCAAAATACTTATCTCTTCCTTTTGAAAAAGCAATTGAAATGTGTTTTTTTTTAAACCATCCCTATTTCTAATCATCTCTCGTATGGTGAGGTAAATGACGCATAGCAAAATAAAGAAGCTATTTTTCAAAATGAGATTCGAGTTATGAGGTTGTATAAATTATATGTGTGATTGAGTAAGGTATAGTTTATGAAAAATTTGAAATAATTTCTAGTACACTAAATGTAACATCATGAGCGCTACAGAAAAGGTTATTTGCGTACATAAGTGTGCAAATACTGATACAAATGATTCTTTTTGCTCACGCTTGGCTCTAATGCCCCAAATAATATCTAGCACCATTTTGTGATCAGCAAATCAACTAATGTTCGACATAGTTCTCAAGCTAGCTAAGAAACATTAAAAGTAGAGTTTATTTTATTGATGGAGGCACATTGTGGCCATTTGGTAACATCTGTCGCAGGAAACAAAATGGGAAAGGGGGATGGGGAATGTTTCCAATTTAATATTGTGACGATGTCCGAGACACGAATAGTCCTTGTTCTAAAGTTAAGAGTAAGGATGCGAGGCCTTTGTATTGGTGGATTTCAAAACAAACTTGCAAACTCGGTCAATGAAAACTGTTCTTCTTTTTTCATATTTGCGTCAGATGTTGGAGGCTTTTTTATAATGGCGATTTAACACCTATTGCGGAAGTGATAAACTTATATGTATCGTGGAAGACTTGCTAAATTCTGTTACAGGGCAATCAACAAATCATCGTCCGTAGGGTGAAAAGTAATTTAAATAGTGGAGGAGGAAAAAAAAAACAACAGTGAGTTACTAATGGATAAATGCAGGAAGTGTTAATCAAAACATGTAGAAAATAATGTAGATGCGCAGAAAGTCTACGACTAACTTTCTGTCGCAATCGCAACTGATGTGATTTAAGATATACAGAAGGCGAAAAGACTGCATAGCTACGTACACTGTTAAAACTGTACCATCCTGTGTAACTATGGCAAAGATGCCATATGCAGTTTGCATATGGCACCTTTGCCTCGTAGCACCAGCAGCACCTCTTAAGGGTGCTATTTTGGCTTTCTATGGAGTGCCGTTGGTGCACTCCTAATAGGTGCCATATGCATTGCACAGTGCAATTCAGTTTTTACAGTGCATGAAGACTTTCGTCAACTATGGATTTGAGTGAAGTAGCTTAACTTCACTCATTCGATTGTATTTGAGTGAAGTAGCTGAAGACTCTTGTTACGTTACAAAGTTGGCTTACTCGACCAAATAATGAACCTGTTGAAGTGATTTGTAATGCAATGTTAACATTGCGATTGCGAAGAGTTAACG
Source organism: Uloborus diversus (assembly GCF_026930045.1). Classification (NCBI taxonomy): domain Eukaryota; kingdom Metazoa; phylum Arthropoda; class Arachnida; order Araneae; family Uloboridae; genus Uloborus; species Uloborus diversus. The sequence continues at coordinate 128,077,339 of NC_072731.1, read as the reverse complement.
TCAGCATTAAGAAATGTTGACCCTTGTTATACCGTATTTTTTTCGTGGAATATTATTTAAAATTTGTTTCGAATAGTGTAAAGTTTCTTAATCTTACTCCATGCCCGAAACCGAGTTGAGTAAAGTAATGACTCTTGCTAAGTTCCGATTTAGCAAAATTTCACTATGCGATGTAATCAAATTTTGTACGATTAGAATTCATTTCAATGATAGTTTTTCTCTACATAAAGAATTATCGCGAGTGTTGCTATATTTGTGACAAAATCATTTTCAGATTATGAATAAGATTATTTATCATCTTTATGCTATTCGTGTTTGACGTAGATCATATAATATTGCATCATAATGTGAATAAATGCTACAAAAAATATGTGAAGTTAATTAAATGCTTTACGCACATAAGAAAAAAAAACTCGGTTTTCTTAATCCACCTTTAATCGGTGTAAAAATTATTTATTATAGGTCATTCTTTTTTCAAATGAGTTCAAATTAACGAATTAGCAATTCGATAGTGAAAAAATTACGCATTTTTTAGTGTCACTTACTGTACACAATCGGCACGCAACATTCCGTTGCGCATTATACACTTAGAGTTATTTAAACGTTTACCAAGAAAAATCAAACTGATCCTATTTACGTAAAAATAAAGCGTGCGTTCAGAAATGATGATATATTTAAGTTATTTTGTGAATTTTAATTTATTTTTGTGAAGATTAATGTTAGGAAGAAATTTAAAGTTGGAAAAAAAAAGTATTACTCTAATGAGGAATTAATGAATGACATGATTTTGAGCACTTTTGGATATTATTTTAGTGAACATGAATGCTGGTAACTTGAAAGTTACATTTGTTCTTTGATATCGCGAATTTTGTGATAGTTTCGATTTAGCAAAAACTTGTAAAGTGACACTTTTTTCGTTGGATTAGATTTTAATTGTTGGGAATTTTATGGAAAAGCATTTTTGAAATCTCTTATTTTGCAAGAGATCCTCAACTCGTTCGCGGTCACTTCTTCGGCATGAGCTCTTCATATAGAAAGAACATTGGTAAACCTGTTTTAAATTATTTATTGATTCAAACATATTCAAAGTTTTGAGGCCTATAAGTGTATCCTACCCGTTTGGGGGTACTCCTATTGTTTACACCTATTACGAGTTATATTGTGCTTTTTGAAATAATCTTAGCGGGGTTTATCTTTCGATTCAATTTTATAGTAAAATTGTCTATTGTCATTTAAATTTTAATTTAAGAAGTTTCAACTTCATCTCATGTGTTTAATCACTTAACAATAACAAAGGAATCAAAACTAGTTTCACTGGTTGAGGGTGGACATCTTTGTTTTCTGTGGGAAAAAGATCGATGTTAGGTTTCCGCCATTGTACTGAATAGTTATAGTAGTTGCTGTTTTTCTTATTAACTTTAACATAACTGACTGCATTACAATTCATTATGCAAAAACTGGCGTCTCATAGTCATTTGCATCCCTTTCATTTTATAGGATATTGATGGTAATAAAATTGAATTAGCTTTTCGAACTTCTTGCATTTTATATTGAAGAAAATAGTTGCTTCTTACAATTGATATTTTGTTTCTGAAACATGGAAAAAAGGATATACCGCCGATGCCGTGAGTGGATACAGGGCAGACACTGAAAAGTTTTCCTTTTTTTGCATTTTTGTTATCAATTGTACCTTAGTTTTACTGTACAAGTTTGCTTATTTGGTTTCTTTTGAAGAAAAAGCGAGAGAAAAAAAAGTTTTCAACTTTTCCTACTGTTAGTATTAAATTCAAACACTGTAAAAACGATTCAGAAACGGTCCTGGAAAATAATAGGCACCTGATGTGCCCACTTTCTGCCAGTAACGTATCTCTCAAAAACCAGGAAAGTTTTCCGCTAAAATTCAGTAACCTTCCTGAAAAATTCAGAACTCTTTCCGTTTAAAGCCTTTGTGTCCCTGGAAGTTCAAACTTATATCTGGTAGGGATAATATTACAGCTTGGCACCTTCCTGATTTATCAAGACAGTGCCAAAAGTAGTACTGCAAGCATGGCCATAGCTAAGCTAGAATTGCAAGTAAGTATCAAGCATCTCACTTGCTTGCAATTCTGACGAAGCTACGAAGTCCATACTTATTCGCTCCTTTTGGGAGTGTAATCAGCATGGACGAGCCGTAAACGACCTGAAGCCGATACACCTTATAAATACCCTCAATTAATCTTTAAACTGGGAGCTAAAAGTATTTTTTACAACAGAGAGAAGTCTGCATTCGTGCAACTTGTAGCAATTCAGGAAACTTTTTGTCCTTGATACGTGATATTTCCAGGAAGTGGATAAAAACCATTAAAATCCCGAAAGGTTACACGGAAATAGTCAGTAATGTTTCTGAATTTTTTTACAGTGAAACGCGTTTCTTCAAATATCTCGAAAACTTATTTCTGCAGATACTGCCGTTTACATGCTCACAGCAGTATAAGTTTCTTATTTTATTTGATTCTAGCGACTTACTTTGAAAAAGGATGTAGAAATGACCTTAGGGGGGAGGAGGAACCAACCTTGCAGTCGCTTTTAGCCGACTTTCCCAGTAAAAGTCAGAGAAAAAAAAAGCATGAAAGAAGGCTTAATGCATCTTGAAAATATTACAAAAAACAAAAGAAAGTCAAAAATAAAAAAATAATTAAATAAATATCGAAAAATTAAAAATGGGGTTGTTTTTTCAGTCGAAAATACTACTTTTAGTCACTGAAATTGATAAAATAAACAAAATAAATAAATAAATAAATAACATGGACCCAGAAAATACTTTCATTTTCTCAACAGTTATTTTTTAATTAATTTTTTTAAATGTCCGATTTTTCAAACAAGGCGTGGTCTTGATGACGTCACAAATGATGCTCTTTGGCGCATCTTTCCACGTTATGATAATCAAGAAGCAAATTAAAATTCGCTCTACGCTTGCTATCAATCATATCGTTGCCAATACATGTGAGTAAAGATGCGAACTAAATATTTTGCTCTGTGAATGGCAACACTGAATGGCATTTCATCATTTGTGATATCATCGGCAGAATGCTTAAACAATGAAAGCGCCCCGATTAAAGTAATTTTTTTTAAAGTATTAAAATTAAACAAATTATTTAAAAAATGGTTAGATCCTATGTTTTTAAGCATGCTCTTTCAGAAAAAAATATTTTTAAAATTTTGGAAACGACCCCATTGGAAAGAAGGGTATTGAGATGGGGAAAAACGTCTGTCCCCCCCTAATAACTTTTGAGTGAATAGTCCGATTCGAACAAATTTTTTTTTGTTCGAAAGATCTCGGCAAGGACACCTCATTCCTATATTTCACTTTAGATTTGAACTATTTTTTGTTCAATTTTGAACAGTTGAAGGAAACTTAACATTAGCGCCTACGGAGAAATTCAAGGCAATTCCAAACTTAGAGGTGAATTTGCTTCAAACAAACTTTGTTGGAAATAGCTCTTGACAACCAACTCCCGACTCAGACTCCGAGAATTTTGGGGCACCTTGACTCCGACTCCTGTGCCCGGCAATTAGCCGGATTCGGATGTATTATTTTATTTTGATGAGCTTATTGATTTTAATTATTATTTTTTTGTTTCGAAAGCGGTTAAAGAATTTTTTAATGGAAAAAAGTGTATTAGCTGCTTTGTTTAAAAGGTTCTGCTATTTTATTTGTTCGTTTAATTTTTTTATGTATCTAATTTTTTAGATGAGTGAGGCATATTTTATTCCTAGAAATCAGCTTAAAATATTAAAAAAATTATGTTTGAAACAATTTGCGATTTTAGCTATTTTTGAGAATATTGATCAGGTACTAGAAAGTAGATGTGGGTAAACGGGAAAATTGGCTGGTTTAGTTCTAGACGGAACTTCTTGTTAAATTCAAAGATTATTGAAAACCTCTCTAGCATTAAAGCTCTTCGTTCGAAAAAAAAAAAAAATCGATACTAATTCACTTTCGTCATTAAATTCAGTGAAAAAACTGAATGTTTGTTTTGTACAGTTTCCTAAAGCTAAATCTATTGCACTAAATTTTATAAAAACTTTCAATAGCAAAAACTGTACATGTAGTGCCAATCTATGGTTCTAGCAGCCCAATTCGAACTTGATTTTAGGATTATTCCTATTTTCGCGAGTCACAAATGAGTTTATGGATTTGGTTTAATTTTGGTGGATTTTGTTTGCATTGCCATGATACGCTGATCTTTAAAAGTAAGAAATAACAAAGTATTATTGCACAAAAATTTCAGATTACGGCGTTTACTTATTTCAAGAACCTTTGTAATCCTTTTTTCAGTGCAAAATAAGTGAGCTTATGGTTGAGCAGACATCCCAATATTTTATTGGATGTCTTTTCATCCATAAGCTCCCTTATTTTGAAATGAAAAAGGGGTTGCAAGGAACCCCGAGACACGCGTATATATATGCAGTTATCTGCAATTTTTTGTGCAATTATACGCATTTTTTTCTCATTTTTACCTTTCATGCACAAAGGCATTCACGTGTTTTATGCTAGTCCGTATTTTAGGCATATTTTGTGCTCTAAATATTATACGACCAACCTTTCTTGGTGAGTTGCATTTGCTGCTATAAACAATGATGAGCCTGATAACTGACAAATTTTAACGTATGAGACTCAAGATTAATTAAATCACTCATTTTTGAAGATGAGTCTCATTTTTTGCAAATTCGGCTCTGCTGTGACTCTGCTGTCTTATTTTCATGAAAAAAAAATTATCGCTTTGAGAAGGAAAAGTATTCCACCATTAAAACTAAAAATTTTATTTAGGGGCAAAAAAATTTTGTTTAATGCAGAAAAAACGCGATTTGTTTCCACATATTGTTTCGTCAAAAATATTGTTTGTGGGGATTTTGTATTTTCAGAAATAACTGTTTCAATCAGTCCTTTAGTACTAGCACCACTATGTTTTATATGAAGCTGCTTATTCCCCGTATCATGTCTATTTCCATTTTTCATTTTCATAACTCAAGAGTTTTTAATTATATTATGCATATTTATAACATTTTATTAACAATAAATGTATAACAAATTATTTATTAAAATTAATGAAAAAAGCATAATGCATAAAACAAACCGTACGAGTACTTAAAAGTAAATTTATTTTTTGAAGAGTATTTTTATGATTATATCATACTGTTTAAATATTATGCCAAGGGCGCCCATATAGGGGCAAGGGAGGCTCAAGCACCCCCTTAGATATTAGAACTTCCTTGCTTTTAGTACTTTTTTCTTTGCAAATATGTAAGAACATTTTTTCTCCAGCCATTAATGAATAAGTTATTACATATGTCAAATTTTAATAACTCTAATATGTACTGAAATTGGTTTCCATGGGGAGAATATTCTGCTAAACAATTGGGAAAATATCTGAATCCCCCCTTAAAATTTCGCATATGGGCGTCCATGTATTATGCTATTGCATCGCTGATTTGCAACTGTATACATCCAGCCAATAATGCATGCAATGGATTAAACTAAGCTTATTTTTTAAAAAAAATTATCGCATTGCATTGTCTAGTGTTGATTTCGTACCGGTTGCAACAGTGACGTAATCTTTATCGCCGCCTCTCTGTACGCGGGCATTGGCTCTGCACAATTTGGTAAACACTTTTGGCTCATACAGTGACTGACATCTTTTGTGTTATTGAAAAGTAAATCAATCTAGCGGACCATGATTTTTTGATTGCGCTTTGAATTCATACGGAGGAGATAAACTCTCGCTGTTGATGTAGCATTCATAGCAGCAGTCTACTGCGGCAGGCGTGTAATGTTTCTGTCTGTATGCTTAAAAGTACTAGTGTATTAGGTTGCTATTAAATTTCACAGATTTAGTTTTTTTTACCTTAGAAACTAAGCAAAAGTGTTTTGATACGTTGGAAATGTCCTTTCATTCCTCATCCTCATACAAATAATAACCAATGATCGAGTAACCCATGAGTTTCTACATTGAAACTCGCGCCACGGCAGGATAATTTCATAATATGTTTAGGTAATGTTTAACATGCAGGGAAAGGTTTTATTGTGACAAGGCTGAACTCGATCCGGTAACTTAACTGTTTTACCGGTAAGACAGTCATTTCAGGGGAACGAAGAAACGAAAAAATGGTCAACAATGAACGTTACCTACTGGAGTTTACGGTTAATCCACTGGAGTTAGGGTTAAAATTTCAAGTATCAAAACATCACCAAACAGGCAATTACTTCGTTCAAATGTACAAGAGTAGAAGCAATTTTCACCCGTCATACCTTGACGGGTGACTTTTTAGTCTACGAACAGAAACAAAATCAAAAATTTATCTCCTAGCCGAATTTTTTGCACTCTGCACTAGCACAATATTGTTACTTTGTGTCCGCCCCTTAATATGAGGTGGCGCGTTACACATAAAGTGTTGTACCTCACATCGATACGCATAAACGTTAATGTTGATACACTCGTTTCATACTTCTTTATACTGCAACATACTTAAGACAATATTCCGACTACTATATGGCGTAGATGAAATGGCAAACGCTCTTGCTTTTATCAGAGGTAAGATTGATTTTATTATTTGCTTAAGACTAAGACTTTCAGATATCTATTGAGTTAAGGACAGGAGTTTTAATACGCCACCCGATCTTTCAGGAATCCGAGCAGAAATCAGCCCCAATTAGTTCGGACTTCTGAAGTTCCAGTGTATTTTTTAGGTGAGGATGCTTGATGTTTTGTATGATTTGTACTAGGTGTTCTTCATGATTTTGTGGATAAATGGTGCTTCAAGCGAAATTAAATTTAGTGTCTAAATTTAGTTTTTTGTCAGTCAATCGCAACATTAACTCATCGTAACACAAATTCGTCTATACTTGGGGCAAATCTAACCTGGCAGCGTCGTATGCTGTGATTAGGATGTACGTAGTATTCACAATGCTGCCAGGTTAGGTTTGCCCAAACTGTAGTGTCGCGGTGACTTCTGTGCATTGTGGTACTGGTTCATGTTTTCAAGTTCAAAATTTGTAATTAGTGATGGTTTAAATTGTTTTTGAACCTTAAGTCACTAATGAATAGTTTAAGACATCTCACAAGTTAAAATCCACTTTAATAACTAATTGCTTATATTTTTAAAATTAGGAATGTGGAATTTATAAATATTAGATAAAGAAAGCAATGAATTAAAATCACGGTGAACAGGTTTGAGACTTTGAAATGGCGTGCTTCGCTGAGTTTAAGTTGCATTCTTCCATATCAAAGATAGATTATTACCTGGATCTGCTGCGTACTCTTTACATTGCTGCAATAGCTTTGACATCAACAGTGACGATTTTCTTTCCCATTTCAATCACACGCAATCAGCAAATCATGGGTATCTGAGATACAGATATATGATCATATTTTTTTAATGAAAAAAACTAACGGGCTATTGGTAACAGAAAGACGTGTTAGAATTTAAATATAGCCGATGATGCTTTCTTGATCGTTTGTCAAAAAATAAATCGTAACAACATTTCACTTAAAAATTGGCCTCAAGTCAGACTGATAGATAAAAAAGCAATTTTTATACATGCATTTAAATTGTTTTGGCCCCACAAATTTATACTTTATACTTATTGCCTAACCAACTTTATACTAGTCCAGGAATTTTTCCCTTTCCCATTTCCTTCATTCATGTTTTGAAAATCACTTCGACTTGAATCGCATGTCAAAAAAGTTCCCTAACAAAACTTATTAAACGTTTAAGATACTTGCTGCAACTATCTTATTTATATCGAAATAGTATAAGTCATTATCAAAAGTGTTTTCATAGATTCCAATTTTTTGATACTTTCGCGAGGCAAAAATTGTGATAGTTTCAATACCATTTGAAACTTTGCAAACAGCATAAAAATACGCTGTGCGCATGCCCAGAAGTGTAACTACAAAGATTTCGTCACAGTCGCAACGGATGTGAAGCCAGAAATTGTAGTGAATTTTGATTTACTCGACAGTTGTTGCTAGTAGGAAAGAAATGGAAGTAACATTTGGTTATTAGAATTAATTCGCATCAGAAAGGCTGAAGGATAAAAAATACTGCACTGTCACACTTGTACGACAGAAAATGTACAAAGAGATCTCCTTTTTCGAGAGAAAGAAACTATGTACAGGTTCTCACGTAATATTTACAGTATTCACTTGTGAACAAGTATCTAGGTTTTGCACACCGGTCATTACTTCGGGAAGAGCATTTTCTTCTGTTTTGACTAGAAAATTTCACAGGTAACGAATGAAAAGTGGATATATTCCAGGCTTTATCCCAAGAACAGGATATCACTTTCCCCACCTGGAAATAAAAAAATAAAACACATTAGGAGCGGACAATTTGTTTTTAAGCAATGCCTTTAATTTTTAGTAACAAAAGCGCCATCATTTACAACTGTTACCTTTAGATGTTCTTGGCAAAGTGAAACATCTTTACAATTCAGTTTTTTATTTCTAATGGGGTTGCGTAGAGGCTTTACCATTTTCAAACCTACTACCCCCAATATAGCTTCCATTCTTTCATGTGGCACTTCTGCCATGAGGATTTTGAACGCCCAGTTACCCCACTAGGTGGAGGCACCTGGGGTTTGTTCGATGCAATAACTGTAACACACAATAGCTGTAACATACACACGCATAGTGTGTGCGTGTGTTACAGTTATTGCGAGTTGATAATTTTAGAGAGTTTAAAGTGGTTTAAAAATCGTTTATATTTAATTTATAAGGGGGGCACAAGAATTTTAAGAACTGGTTTTAAAGTTTAATGCTAATTCACCAACAGTTCTATTAATTTTCTTTTATGTTCCTCCATTGAACTAAAATTAAAACAGAACGTTTGAATATGAGATCATTATAATATTTGAAACAACATTATTTATTACACATTTTTTGAGTAAATAATTTTCATGTTCTTTTAGCATTGCGCTTTTATAGTCGAAACAAATGTAAAACTAGTAAGTTAAAAATTGACTCGATAATCAATCATTTCGGAACGGTGAAATACTTAAGGAATTCATTTTTTCTGAATTTTTTTGAGCAATCCGAATTGCATATTATCTTCACTTGACTGCTATTGATGTTCCGGTTCCTTTTTCAATGTTCCCACGTCATGATCATCTCTAATAATATTATAAGGCAATACCTCATCCCTGTTTGTAATGCATTTCAATTGTTAAATATATTTATGTTTTTTAATTTACACAAACTGCTGAATGACAACACCTAATTTTTGAAAAGTAAAAGACGCACGAGATCGTGTTTGATAGATTTTTAATTTAATTGAGCGACGACTTCTTGAGGTGTAACAACGTTTTGTGTTGACGTTAATGAAGTTTGATTCTTATAATATAACTAGCTGCGTTTCCCGGCTTTGCCCGGTCTATTTTGAAAACAAACATTGTGTCAAGTGACGTATATTCAACAATCAGGCATAAATAAAAGAAAAAAAATCATCATGCAAAATTTCCCCTCCAAACAATGACGACAGATATTAAAATACTTTTAAGAAATTAAAATAATTTGAGAACGATGGATTTAAAAAGCGTAACCACGGAAACACAAAATAAAATAAGTTTCAGAATTGAAAATGAGAAAGATGGAAATAATGGATTCAAAAAGCGTTACCGTGGAAACGCAAAATAAAATGGTTAAAAACTTGAATAGAGAATAGATTTTTGAACTTCATTTAATTCGCTTGTAACTTTTTTTCTAATGGAGATAGAGGGTTAAACTTCCGACTATAGGTCGAGTTAGATCTGGAGTAAAAAAGGTAGCTCTTTTCAATGATGTCAAAAAGAAAACTGTAGGACAATTCCTTCACTTTTTATTGATAAATTTGATGAAGAAAGAAGTGCCTAAATTTCAGCTAAGTCTATGCAAATTCGAGCTAAAACCGTAAATAACTCCCGCCGCAATTAAGTTAGAGCGTTGGAACAAAATGCGTAGAACGCGGAAAATTCTTCCCTTTCCAACGATATTATAATATTACTAATTGCGAGTAATTTTTCAACCCCATATTCGGGAATTTATGTGAAAATTGGGCCTAAATTGGAATATAAAATTAACTATTCATAGAATTGTTTTCGAACTGGTCTGCAAACCTTCTCAGGACTTAAAGGAACAAATTGTGAAAATTTCAGCGAAATCGGCCGGGTAGTTCTCGAGTTTTGGGAGTTCAAACACACAGACGCTTTTTGGACACTTCATTTTATACTATGTAGAGATGAAGTCAAATTTATATACAAAATTAGGGAGTTGGTTTATATCTTCCCTACTTCTTAATTACCTTAGGTTGGATTATATCTTATAGTTTAGTTAGTCGACGAAAACTAAGCGATGAAGAACGTGCTATCGCACTACTAACGTACTAAGATGCTATCGCAATTCGGATTGCGAAAATATCTTTTGAATGCAACTTGCCAGCATCCAAATGAAAAGAGCCAGAAGGGCCCATTGCCAGACGCAGATGTTATTTTTTTTAACATTATTGTTAACCGATTAACATCCTGATTTCTGTCACATTTTATTGAACGCAACGGATGCTAGTATAGCTGTCACTAAAGAAGCTCTCTGCTCTAATAGAGGCTATTACCATTCATACAGCAGAGGCCTACCTAAAGTCTTCCAAAACCTTTTTTTTGTGAATTTTAAATCACTTTTGGGAAAGTACGACACAAAGTCTGAAGAGTTATCGATTTTGTGAAATATTTTGATTTTTCATGGTGAGAAACTGATAGATTAATTCACATACGAGTAGAATCGTCCGTGCTGAAAACTTAGTTAAGTTCAGTTTTGAGATCGGGATTTTTGTGAAAGCACTGTTTTGGGGATTCAATAAAACTTAACCGGGTACTGGTTTTTCTATGCACTAATATGTGGAGTTGGCTTTTTTAAAAATGCAGAAGAAACCCCTTGGGTGAAATATTCAGCAAACAAAGAGTTCTTGATTTCCTTTATCAGTAACGTATTTCCCCACACATTTACGTAGGATAAAGTTGCCATATTTCGTCCCCCTTAAGCTTTTTGACCTGTGATATACGTTACGACTTCATATGTTACGACCAATTAATCTAAAACAATTTATGTAACACCACCAACTACGTCTGCACAAGGTATATATGCTTAAATACAAAGAACGCAATTTGTTTTCCGTTAAAAAATGCACTTTTACCAGATTAAAAAATTCTTTTCCTATTTTCGTCTTCCGATAATACACTTACTAAAAGAGGTAATAATAGGTTAGAAATATGGTTATAGTAATATATACGGATTAAGTATTGTACTTAAGAAAAGCACCACAAAGTGCATTTTTTAAAACAAAATACTAAATCATCAAATGTAAGATTGTTTTTTCAAGCCTCTAAGCAAGCGTTAGAGTTGATTTTCCGCCACGAGGTACATTGAGGGCAACATGTCTATATTTCTCCATGTTTATCTTCATAAAAATGTATTTGGCACATAGAACACTTTGCATCTAGGTTTCTACTCAAATTTTGGTGGAGGATGAAAATTGAATAATCATATTTGCCTATATGGCAAGTTCCAGCTCTATGTGAAGTGAATTTGCCAACTTTCGCATGGCAAAAGCAGTCATATCATTCAGTTTACAGCATGCCCTAAACGAATGTGTCAAATATAACTAAATTAGCACATTTTAATGCATCTAAAAGGGCATTTACAAATAATATTATGTTAAATCAAGTTTTAAAAAATCAGATAATGAGCTTCCAAACAACAACGCATTGGGCTAGATTCATGAAACTTCCTCAAATAAATAGTATTCTTGACTGCAAACAGAAAAAATTTACACCAATGGTGTCACCTAGTGTTATACCAGAGAAACTCGGGGAGGGGGGGTGGAAGGGGACGAAACATAGCTACTTTACCCTATAAGGTACAAACACGGGAAAGTTTCAAAAGTATTTCATAAAACTTTTGCAGGTCAACAGGCTTTTAACAAGTAGATTCAGAAAATCCTGTTTAAGAGCCAGTTTTTATAAGAACCGGGCAGAAATGGGGTGTTCGAATATACACCATTTTTGATTTTGCTCAAATTTTTATGGTGGATTGTTTTAAAGATTTTAGAAGACAAGTATTTTTTCTTTTCCTCCAAAAAAATTTTTGGGGACCTGTAAAAATTCGTAAAGTGGAGCCCGAAATAGAGGTTTTTCCAAATCGCGTTTTTTAAAATGCGCTTATTTCTGTGTATTAAGAATCAGCCAAAAAGATTCTTGTGTTGACAATGTGACATTTAGTACCTAAATTGAAATATATCGTAAATTGTGTGACTGACCTTCAGCACTAGCCTTTCAGGAATCACCAAACTTTGTCGAAAAAAATGAAAAAGTGCCATGTTTGAGGCCTTTGGTTTCCTGCATTCAGGCTCGACCATGGTTTTTGTACTTAATTTGTGTAAGAATATAGATAAATTATTCAATACCCTCATTAGTTGCATGACTCACCCTCTGTGCTGCCAAAAAATGGCAGTTTTTGTATCGAAAAATGCCAAAAGTTTTCATGAGCCTTCATCTCAGTGCACTGAGGGTCAGTGTAGAACTGGATGCCTACATTTCAAATTAGAGTATGTGTATTTTCACAAACAATTGAAAGAACTATGGGCAAATTCTTTTCAAGAACACACTACGTATTTCAAAACAGTAAAATGAACTTTATAATATGATAACTAGAAGCAAAGTGAGAGAAAAACATCAAAATATGATAAAAAATGTACTTTGTAGGGCTAATGAAACATGGTTAGTATTTAATGTGGGTATACTTCTCATTGCTTTTCCAATGGCGCATGGGACTATACTAACCGCTTTATATTTGCCAGCAATTATAATGTCAATAGGTATCGATTTGCGCGGCGTGTCGTTTGACTTCAGGGCCAAGGCTCAAGCTAAGTCTTTTGGGTCAATCCATAGAAATGTCAACCTCAACCTCAGAAATTTCTTTTCCACAAAGCCTTGATTATGACCTATCATTTCATTCTGTATACTTTCTATAGTACATAAATCCAGTGACAGTTTGCAAAAATTTCATTCGGTGTTTTTCTTCTGGATCTAAACGTGTGAGGTTGTAGAAAAGGCTTAGCATGTGCAAAAAACATGTGTCTACGTTTTCTTGTGTAATGTAAAAATTTTTGCAAATTTTTAAAAGAACTATGTTTATTCTGAATGATTAGATGTTGGCCCAATAAAATTGACTGTTCTTTTTGCATACATTATAAGATAAGTATTTTAATTAGTTTGGTTATTTCACTGAAAATATTTACGTTACGTTAGTCACGAAAATGTACTATTTTCTGCTTAAAAACTAAACCAGATGATTGAACCAAACAGCACTTTTTATTTTCTTACATCTGTGTCATATCTACTTAAAAAGTGCAAAATATTTATTTTAGTATCAGTAGATATAAAATAATTAGTGTGACTAACGTAACATTTGAGCTGTGACTAACGTAACAGTTTGCATGTGACTAACATAACATTTTAAAAATGGCTGCTAATATTTAAAACTTATTTAATTTAATGTAAATTTTCATGAACAATTTTGAATATGTAGGCATTCTATATTGATTACAATATGAAGGGTGAAAAATACCAGTAATATTACATTGTAGACCTTCTGTTTACTTAGAAAAATAATTTTTTAAAGGTCTTTATAAAGATACTTCTAATTTAAAGAATTATTAAAAAAGAAAAGAAGGTGAGTGCTGAATGCGCATTCAACACAAGAATCCAAGCTTAAGAATTAAGATAATAGAAATACAGTCTTAACAAAGAAGAACGTCTCTATTTTTTTAGAAAATGCATCGCCACCTATTATTAAAATTAAGTAATGGCTGCTCGTTGGAAAACATTTGAAGATGTTACATGATACAGTGACAATAAGCGCTGCTGCCATATATTTCAGAAAATGCAAGGATGATCATTTAGAAATTCAAACATTTGCGGTGATATCTGGAATTAAAATGCATTCTACAAAAACGTTCGAATATTTTTTTTCAATATTACATTTTAATTCAAAAGGATGCACAACACTATTCGTTCGATGAATCAGTAAACCCTAAAAATATAATATGCCATTGAAAAGTACTACGGAGTTTCTTATGACGATAACTAGTATATCGGCAGAATACTAGAATTCGGTGAAACTATCAACTTGCATAAAGTTAATTTTTTAAAAGAGAGATATTTAGGATTTAATTAACCCAAGAATGATGTTATTCAGTTTGTAAAAGCAGTTTTTTTATTTGTTCATTTTTCTTCGCACGTTCAAAGTCAGTTAATTAAACTGAACCCTTCCATTAAATTTCTTACACTAATGTAGAAAAAAAGTAAAGAAAGAACCATAAATGCAACACAAAGAAAGTTCCTAAAAAGTATAAAGGTAATATAAAAGCAAGAAATTAATCATAATTTTTTTTATATGCATTCGTTGCTTGTTATTCGATGGTTACGTTAGTCACGTTACGTTAGTCATTCACAGTTTTTAGTAAAAGTACCATTAAAGGCCAAATAGATTCATCTGTAACAAATCTGTAGTACATTTTTAAAAATAGATTGTTTACCTCTTACAAATGTATCGGTCAATTTCAAATGCCTGCGTAAGTTTCAGAAAAAATTGTCTCATAACATAAGCATTGTTTCTCAGGGTTGCAAAAATGTTACGTTAGTCACAATGCCATTTTTGATGAAAAAACACCTGCCATAGCTTATTTTGCTTAAAATTCTTGGTAGAAATGAAAAATAGTCACCTTGTACATTTTCAATCTGCATATTAAACCAAAACACATTTATTTTTACTCCCGGTGTAAGTAAAAAGAATTTGAAAATCAGCTGCGAATGTTACGTTAGTCACTATGGAATGACCCTTTGGGTCAAGATATTCGCTGTATGTTATCATATCTCAGTTCACTGAGGGTTAGTATAGAACTTGATGCCTACATTTCAAACTAGTGTATATTTTTTCACAAGTGACATAACCATAGGCAATGGTTCTGCAGGCTCATAAAATGCACTTCAAGATGAGGAAATTGCGTACGAGTTAACGAAGCATCCAGTTAGTTTTACTCAAGCTACAGTGCTTTGTCTTACATTTTTTTTGGCCCAATAGTCAGCTAGGCAACTATACCCTTGTTTTACAATGTCATAGTATTGCTTTTATCAAAAGTAATAAAATATGACTTAGTAATTGTTTGCTATCATGGTAGTTTAGTGCAGAGAAAAGAATTTTTGTCACTATAATGTATAACCTAAACGAATGTCAACGAACTATAATGTACAGTACAAACGAAAAAATCTATCTTAATGAAAATAATTAAAAATCTACCTGAAACATCTTCAAAAAACTGTTACAAATAACTTACGTTTTTACCGCAATAACAACTTTTTTTTTTCACTTTGCTTCCAGTTATCATATTATAAAGTATGCGAGTAAGCATAATCAGGCTATTTGTAAGTCTATAACTCTTTTATGGAAAATTTTTGATCATACTAGTTTTTTAAATATTAACTGGAAGTCCCTGGAGCAAAGTTTAAATCCGGATATATTGATTGATTTGTAAACTAAATAGTTCATTTTACTGTTTTGAAATACGCATTGTGTTCTTGAAAAGAATTTGCCCATAGTTCTCTCACTTGGTTGTGAAAATACATACTCTAGTCTGAAACGCAGGGAGTAAGTTCTACACTGACCCTCAGTGCACTGAGATACAAGTCCCTGAAAAGTACACTTTTTATTATATTTTGGTGACAAAACTGCAAATTTTTCGCAGCAGTGAGCATTAACCATGCATTTAATGAGCCTATTTAATAATTCATATGTATCACTACACAAATCGCTCGCAAAAACTATGGTTGAACCTCAGTGCATGGAACCAGGATGCCTCAAACATGATACATTTTCACTTTCTTCGGCACAGTTTAGCTACCTCTACCAGGGTTCACTAAAGGTAAGCCATAAAATTTACGATATATTTCATTTGAGGCACTAAATATCATGTTGTAATCACCAAGATTACTTTTACTGATGCTCAATGCGCAGAGATAATTGAATACTAAAAAACGTCTATTTGAGAAAAAACCTAAGTTGGGACTAAGTTTCGGAATTTTTGTGGGTCACAAAAATTTTTTTTGGAAGAAAAGAAAAAATATGTGTCTTCAAATCATTCAAAGAGACCAATGTAAAATTTCTAGCGAAATCAAAAATTGCAAGTATGTGACCTGCCTGACTCTTATAAAAACTGGCTCTTAAAGGGGAAAAAAAACAACAAATTATTGTCACAATAAGGTAATCTGTTGAACAACAAAACGTTTATTGCTATCAGAGCCTTAAGTTGAAGGGAAAAAAAAAGCCTTTTACAATTTTAGGATTTATTGTATGTATTTGTTAGTTTCATTTGTATGTCAGTTGCCTGGCATGCAGGATCTGTTTAGGAACGTAAAACTGATTATCGAGTTGCAATGAGACATATTTCTCTTCTGTAAATCTTCTTTTGCTGCAGTGGGACCGCTTGTGCAGTGAAGTGCTTAGCAGGAAAGAATGAAAATCGTGGAACTGCTTTGTCATGGCTCCGAGCATTTAAGTCACTCAGTCGTGACGTTATGGGAATTAGTTACATAGATACGCTTCCGTGGAACAATGACAAATTTACTTGTTCTCAACTGCATTAAAAAGTGCTAGTTTCTTCGCGGTGCTGCAGAACTTTTATTATCCGGAGCAGAGACGAAATCAGTTTATAAAGAACGATGGGGAGGGAGTGTAGAAATAAAATTGTTACAAAAATATTGTTATGTGTTGGTTTCAAGTGGTTCAGCATATAATAACAAACTAAAGACAAACTAACGCCTCAAGCTGATTACGTAAAACCTAGCAACTGATTGAGCGCAAAGGCTTTGTTTTTCGACGGTGACTCGAACGATAAAATCATAGTTTGAACAATAGCGCTAATCTATCACTTATAGGGACCTCAAGAAATCTGTTTGTCAAACACTTAACTAGTATGTTGTGGCCATCACGAAACTTTCTTCTATATTTTTCCTTTTTCTGATCCCTCCCCATGCTTGACGAGGAAGCAACATTCCTAACAGAAACAAAATGACACATGCAAAAACTTGACGACCATCCCAATGTCTGAATTATTGTAAAAACAAAACAAAGAGCGAAAATTGAAAGTTACTTTAAAAGCCTTACTTGAATTAATTACAAATATTTTATTTATTAACAAACATAAGATGGCAACAGTTAAAAATTTTAAATCATTGAGATAATATTTCCGATCATTTCCATTCAATTAAAATCAGGAGAAATACGCAGACGACAATCTATTACGATTTATCTTTCTTATTGTTGCATTAATAAAACTATTTTTATTCGCAAAAAAAAAAAAAAAGAAAAATCAACACCTCTTGGAGCGATTGGAGTCAAAATTGAACCAAAGCCTGTTTACGTATGGATTCACATATATTCCAAATTTCAACCAGAACGTAGCATTACTTCTTGAGATAGGGCACTCACAATGGAAAAAAAGAACGGGCGATTGCGCTACCCCCTTTTTAGCTGTTGACACCAAAATAAAATCAGCTCTTATACCCACTAAGGGCTACTTGTCAAAAATTTTTTGTTTGATTCCGTTCGTTATTTCTTGAGATACAGCAGTCACAATTGACGACAAAAAAACGTTCTATAGCTCAACCCCCCTTTGAGTTATTCACACCAAAATTGAATCAGCACCTGCTCCTGTTAATGGCAACATATGGACCAAATTTTGTTTGATTCCGCCTGTTACTTCCTGAGGAATAGCAAGCACGCGTAACTCAAAAAACGTCCCATTGCTCCACCCCCCTTGGAGGAATTCGCGCCAAAAACTAATGGGCACAAGTTCACATAGGGGCACATATGTGTACCAAATTTCGTTCGATTTCATGCGGTAGTTTTTGCTGTAGAGCGGCCACAAAAAACTGGTCACACACAGACGTGACACACATACATACACACACACATACATACATACATACACACATACATACACACACACACACAGACAGACAGACATTTTCCAAAAATAGTCGAAATGAACTCAGCACACCTCAAAACGTTCGAATCCGTCAAAATTCGAAATTCGAAAATTTGCACGAATCCAATACTTTCTTCTATATATTAGATATAGAAGAAAGTAATAAAATGGCTGCATAAGCAAAACAATGATGAGACTGAAACTTTTACTCACCTCATATATCCGCCCACTGGCAGGGACTGAACCTGTTATAGTGCGAGAAGTGTGCGAGCAGCGGGCAGTAGCAGGCCAGCACAGTCGATGTTATGGCTGCTACGTAGGCCCAGCCTAGACGACACCCTCCCGGGGCGTACACCCCGGCCTGCGTCCCGCAGTGCACCCGGGCGAAGGGGCTTCCCAACACAAGGGGGTACAGGAGAAGGGACGCCGATTGAAGCAGTACTGCAACGAGAAAGGAAGACAACGTGAGTCTTGGGCACTGAAGCACAAGTTTCAAAAGTAAATCATATTTCAGGTAATCATTACACTGATAAAGTTGAATATATACCTTTGTGTTTAAAAAGTAAAGTAAGAAATAACAATGTTTAATTGCACGAAATTACAGATTACTGTCTACACGTGTTTCGGGGTTGCAAGGAGCACTTTTTTCAGTGTAAAATGAGTGAGCGTATGGCTGAAAAGATTTCCGACCAAAACGCTTCGCAAGAAATTACCGTACTTAATCTGTTCCCGGGCCGGATGTGGCCCACTAGCCGTTGGTTGGAGACCCCTGGTTTAGATACATTAACTTTTTTCTCTGGTTTTCAGTTTTGATTTATTTTATGAGAGTCACTCTGTCATCCTTTTGTAACTTTCTTATAGCTTTTATGAAATATGTTCATCAATGAAACATTTTTGCTGTTTAAGATCTAAACCTTTATATTGTTTCTAACTCTGCTGTTTTTCTCATAAAGCAATAATGATTTGATCTGAAAAAGAAAGGAGGTTTAGGGGTTAATACCAAATTACGTGGATGGTATTTTCATCGCCAATAGCATCTTATCTACCTTGTTCCGTTTTGTATTACCGCAAAAACAAAGGCAGTCATCCCCAATTTATGTACTCAGCACAGTTATTACGCAGCTTTTGAAGAAAATATCAACCGTATGTTAACTTATTAAATCTATAAAAACCCGTGAAAAATAAAATACATTAAAAAAATACCCAAAAAGAATAACATTAAGAATTTCAAAAAATCAATTTCCATTTCAGCTTATTGTTTGCGTAATTAAAACGAGTTTTTTTCGATAAGATGTTTAGCCGACACATTCATTTTTGAAATCTAGAAAAAAGGAACATTTTAGTTGCCATGTATTCATATATTTTTTGCTGTTCAGCAAAATAATCCGATTATTTTGCTGAACAACCGCAGAAAATTTGAAACTGTAAATACATTTTAAATTAAAATAAGTCAAGAAAAAATAATAAAGAAAGAAAATATCGAACGGTTTTTGACACTCGCTACTTTTGCAACTTGTTTAGGAAATTGGGTGTTTAAGAAGTAATTCAATTTAGAATTTGAATTTTGCATTCGCCATGTTTTTTTTCTTGAATCAGTCTATTTATAAAAACGAAGAAAGCGATGGAAAATTACATTTTTTAATATCAAGTGAAAGGATCAACGAAGAAAGAAACAAGAATAAAATTTCTCTTCATCAGCGGAAAAATAATTAAAATAGAGCTTCGATTGAAAGAGTAAAGAAATTGATTTTTTTAGTAGAAGGCGTCATGAATTGTGTGCTGTGTCAGCAGTTATGATTAATTAACAGAAAATAATAATAATAATAAAACATTTAACAGCCAGTGAAAATTTCAAGGTAGCATTTAGAATATATATATATATATACTAGCAGTACCCGCACAGCGATGCCCGTGCTAAAAACTTAATGGAAGTCCGTTGAATGAAAAAAAAAATTGATGCCCTCTCCCCCTCTGACGTAAAATGATCATTTTTCTTTGTATAAAATGCGTACACATTTTTTCAAAGAAAAAAGAAACCTATTAAGGTTTCTTTGGAATTTAAAACTTTTCGTCAAATCATTAAATTAAATTTACAGTTGCTTTAAAACTCTATTTAGCGAGTGAAGCGGTTTTTACTACAATTTAAAATATTTCGCAAAAAAACAAAAAAAAAAAAAAAAAGATATCAAATAATATCTTTCAAATGTAAAAATAGTTCCGCAACTCTATTGTTTATCGCCAAACTCGCCCAGCAACCACGCTCTCATAATCCATCCGTCTAACGAAAAAAAAAAAAAAACATCCAGTGGAACATTTAAAAATCATCGTTAGAAAAAAAGAAGAAAATATCGTACATTTCACTCGGATAAAAACAAATCAAAAGTTTCCTTTCTTCCAAAACAAATCGCCAAAACAATGAATTATACACTTACGGTTTTTCTAAAGATATAATCCTAGACTGAACTGCTCAGCGCCTAACTCGCCAAGCGATCACGCTACCGGAACCAAGCACTTTTGCAAGTGAAGCGGATGTTTTTTCTTTGGCAAAGAAAAATGTAAACTAATAGCAAAAATACCCGGCGTTGCCTGGGTTAGCAATAATTATGAGAAACAATCGTTACTTGCATTTGTTTTCTGTTTTAAGTGAAAGAACTTAAAACACACCTTTTTGACGTGATTTAAAATCTAGCTTCTTCCTTACTCATAAAACTAAAGTAGCGGTAAGTAAAAAGAGCAAACTAGTACTCATTTAGAAACGAAAACACGAAATTTAAGCGTATACAAATGTGAAGAATTTCCGAAATATGAAATTAAACTTCACATGTTTAAAAAGATTTATCAGTTAATACTGTTTTTTTTTTTTTTTTTTTTTTTTACATTGAGTCTTACCTTTTCTGCATGTCTATTGAAGAACGAACTGTTTAAAAAAATGTAGCCGCGCGCCCGTGATCCCATTTAAACTTGCATTAGTTATTTTGGAAAATTTCAATTATTGTGGGTTCTTGGTGCGATTTAAAATATTACCGAATTTGCGGAAATCGTTTTGGGATACCTTGAATAATGCTCCCCCTCCTTACTTTGTAAAACGGTATGTTACTAATTTTTGTTAAAGAGATATTGTCGCCATATGCTAAAATACTTTTGGTCACCATAAAATGGCGCTAGACAATTTCATCCGTAATGTTTCCAAAATAAGTAGTAAAATTTGACGTTGGTTTGAATTTGTGCACAAAGTCACATTAATGGAAGTTTTTGTGCTGTTTATGGATTTGCCTAATTTAGTTGCTGGATTATTTTACAGTAAAAAAGTTTTTAAAGATTCTTTGATTGGCGATATTTTGTTTACATTCTGAAAGCTGACAAACATTATTACATAGTCTGTGGCTTCAAAAACCGCGACAGTTGAAAAAAATGCCAAATGCATCCGCTACTGAAATCTTTCTACATAAATTTTGGCGAGGTTTCTGCTGTTAGATTGGATAATGATTAAGTGTCCAATCAGCACAAATAAATATAAAAAAAAACCCAGTAATTACAATTGAAGTTCCGTTTAAATGGAAAATAATCAGCCAAATCTAGTTATTATTAGCCAATCTTGGGGAAAAAACGTTACTTTAAGATTTGACTTGAGAAAAGCCTCAAACAGTCAGACGAAACACAAAAATATTCAACAATTCGAGCTTTGAAGTGGGAGTTGAGATGATACACTAAAAAATGAATTGTATTGAGGAAAGCCTTCGAACATGGAACAAAAAAGCCCATAACTCGTTTCATACAACTTAGAACTTTGTAACAGATGCCATCTTCAACAGAAAAATAAGCGCTTTCGATGGACACATAATTTTAATATGTGCACATATTTTTTCACCGCCATATTGGGGCATTTATGCGAAAATTTGGACACATTAGAATAAAAAAGGAACTATCAGTCGGATTTTTTTCGAACTGGTCTACAAACCCCCCTAGTGCCAAAAAGAACAAACGGTGAAAGTTTCAGCCAAATCTGCCGGGTAGTTTCTATGATCTTAGGGAACAAATTTACCAAACTCCATTTTATATATATATATATATATATATATATATATATATATATATATATATATATATATATATATATACTAGCAGTACCCGCACAGCGATGCCAATGCTAAAAATTGAATGGAAGTCCGTTGAATAAAAAAAAAATAGACGCATCCTCCCCCTCTGATGTAAAATGATTGTTTTTCTTTGTATAAAATGCGTACACACCTTTTCAAAAAAAAAAAAAAAAAAACTATTCAAGTTTCTTTGGAATTTAAAACTTTTCGTCAAATCATTAAATTAGATTTACAGTTGCTTTAAAACTCTATTTAGCGAGTGAAGCAGTTTTTACTGAAATTTAAAATATTTCGCCAAATAAACAAAAAAAAAAAAAAAAAAAAAGACATGAAATAATACCTTTCAAATGTAAAAATAACTCCGCAGCTCTATTGTTTATTGCCAAACTTGCCCAGCGACCACGCTATCATAATCCATCCGTCTAACGAAAAAAAAACAAACATCCCGTGGAACATTCAAAAATCATCGTCAGAAAAAAAGAAAATGTCGTACATTTCATTCAGATAAAAACAAATGAAAAGTTTCTTTTCTTTCAAAACAAATCGCCAAAACAATGAATTCTTTAGCGGTTGCCTTAAAACAATAATCCTAGACTGAACTGCTCAGCGCCTAATGTGCCAAGCGACCACGCTACCGCAACCCAGCCCTTTTGTGAGTGAAGCAGATGTTTTTTTCTTTGGAAATAATAAATTTTTCGCCAAAAAAAAAAAAATGTATAAAATCACAATAACAGTAGCTTTCAAATCTTTATATATTAAGAACTGCCGTTGCCCGGCTTTGCCCGGTCTACCTTGAGAACAAAAATTGTGTCAAGTGACGTATATTCAACTATTAATTAAAAAAGTAACTTAATAACAAAGAATAACTTAAATAAAAGAAAGAAAAAACACCATCCAAAATTACCCTTGCAAACAATGACGACAGATATTAAAATACTTTTAAGAAATTAAAATGCGAAAGATGGATTTTAAAAGCGTAACCATGGAAACATGAAATATAATAAGTTTAAGAAATAAGGGAATAAACAATGGATCCAAAAAGCGTAACCATGGAAACGCGAAAATTAAATGGTTGACAACCTGAATCAAAATGATATATTTCAAAATGGATTTAAAAACGCTTGTAACTTTTTTTCCTTTGAAGATAAAAGCTAATTTTGTCAACTATGGGTCGAGAGAGATCTGGAGAAAAAAATCTCACTTTTTCCAATGCTGTTAAAAAGAAAACTGTGGGACAATTCCCTCACTTTTTATTGATAGAATAAATGAAGAAAGTAGTGCAAAAATTTCAGCTAAGCCTAAAAAAGTTCGAGATAAAAACGCAAATTACTCCCGCCGTAATTAAGTTAGAGCATTGAAATAAATTGTTTAGAAAGCAGAAAATTCTACTTTTTTTAACGATATATAATATTAATTTGTGCAAGTAGTTTTTCACTCCTTTAATAGCCAATAATAAGCAATTTACGTGAATTTTTGGCCTAAATTTGAATAAAAAAAGAACTATTTATCGGATTTTTTTTCGAATTATAGCCTACAGTGGCTCCCAAAAGTCTTCGTACACCTACGACTTTCAACGAAATAGGCCCCAATCCATTGGTTAGAATTAATATTTCGGAATGGGTATTTAATTATAAGATCTATGATCAATTTTTAACAAAACTACATGAAAAGTTTTTCAAAAATATTAAAACTTAATTTTTTAAAAATCAAAAACCAAAAAGTGCCGGAAATTTCATCTCACAAAAGTCTTCGTACACTTTATAAAATGTCTATATCTTATTGAATAATCTAACTTTTTATTAAGTTATTAATTAGTAGAATATCCTACAGTATTCCTAACACTTTTTAAACGTATGGGAATAGATTTCATTCTTTTTCTTTCTTTTTTTTGCGTAATTTCTGAGTAAGTGTTCAACCACACTTCGAGTCTTACTGTTTCTAGCTCTATTTTCGTTTTAAAGCCCTATTTTCGAAATCTAGCTCCCAGATATCTCTAAATACGTTACATTAAGTTAAAATCTAGAGATTGAGGGGATATTTTCTAAACTTTAGGACAATTTTCGAGGCACTAGACGCAAACGTTGAAAACCGTGTGCTTCTTATCGTTATCTTGATGAAAAACAAAGTTGTTTCCAATAACCAAATTTTTGGCTAAGAGTTCAAAATTGATTTTTAAAATATTTTAAGGAACAGCATGATTCATTATTTCATCAAAAAATTACAAATTACCAAGTCCTGATGCGGATATGCACCCTCACACTAGAAAACCTACACCGTCCTGATTAACTGATCTAAATAAGTTCTTAAGATTAAGTTCCTAATTTTTTCTTCTACATACAGTTATGCAACAATTTAACCAAAAATGTTAAATTTATTTCTATCTGTAAGTAAGACGTGATTCTAAAACGTTTTTAGCTTATTTATCATGGATTTTGCGGCGAAAAGTGTAAGCTTTCTGTTTTTCGCACGACCAAGAAAATTTCTGCGGGAAGAGGTCTCATTTAATCCAGCTAATCAGAGAACTTGACGAACAATTTTAGGTGAAAATTAAATGTAAAATGTTTCATTTAACTCTGCAGAAACTTTTACTGCACTCAAATGTGTATTTTTTTATAAATTTTTTAACTTTAAATCTCCGATCACGTTTTGTCAACTTTGTCGGTTGACCTTTTCTTACCTTGTTTTCGGTCCGATTCCTTTCTTTAAAGCATTTTATCAAGCACTTTACTATACAAACAAATAAATTAACAAATTTAGAGACCTTTCAAACCAATTTACCACTACTGTGGGAAAAAAATTCAAATTTTGAATGGTGTTTGTGGGTTTTTACGAATGCCAGCCATTTTACAGTAATAAGCACAATATTAAGGAATAAATAAACAAAAAATTAAAGCCAAATAACTCTCAAGGGTCAACACAATGCAAAAATATTAATAAAATGGCATATGATAATTTTAATCATGATTTATTCGAAAATATTTGAGTGTACGATGACTTTTGTGGCGTGTTATTTCTCTGTCTCTTCGTTTTCTGACCCATTTCAAAAAGAAGATACGTCAATATTTTGAAAAAACCAATGGGTTGTATTTAGTATGACATAGGAATGATGTGAAAAAATATTGAAGTTCATATTCGAATTCAGTTTCGAGTTATATTGATTTTTCTAAAAAATTTCAAAGTGTACGAACACTTTTGGGAGCCACTGTATGTTACTCAGTAAGAAAGCGCCTTTCATATAGTGAAAGAATTTTTCGAATAAATGCAGTGGTTCCGGAGATTACCTAGAACATATAAACACACAAAAATCCGCCCTCTCTCTTTATAATATTAGTAAATATATATATATATATATATATATATATATATATTAGGGTGGTCCTTATTTTCAACTTTGTTAAAAGTTAGAGCTCCCATCCCCCAATTTTGTTCCAATGGACAAAAAAATGATACGTGCAAAATATTAGTGCAATCAGAAATGTTTAAGGGGTGCCTCAAATTGCATGAAATTATAGTTTCACCAAAAAAGACATTTTTTCATTTTTTTTCAAGTTTAAAAACAAATTTCTAGCAGATCTGGATTTTTGATATTTTAATTTCCTGTCACAAGTGTTATTTTATTTAAACTGCTTTTTTTCTGTGACTTTGTATAGCTTTCCCGCTTTTCATCTGGTTCCCTTTCAGGTGGCGAAGCTTTTTCGTCAATACGACACTCGCGACTCATGATGTTTCTGCAATCATTTCTACTACAATCTCCCAAAAGCTTCTCTGTTACTTTTTAGTCAGGTTATTTTTGAAAGAACATATAAATTTATGAGTGTAATTAAAATTAATAAGAAATATAATTTAGTTTGAGTTTTATTAACTTTATTAGCATGCAGTGTTTTCTATTTCATGGCGTTTACTTTTGTTGAGTGAATGTGAGAAAACACTAAAGAAAGGATTATGAAAGCTAATGTATTATTTATATTACAAAATAAATCCATATATTTTTCATGTGATTAGATAAACTTTATTTGTAACTACTTTTGTAAAATGTGTATCGTTTATTTAATTTGTAACTAAGTATAACAATATTTTTAACGTTATAATTTTGACTTTGAGCGGTAATTTTATTTTTACAAAATGTGCATCATTTTTTTTATTTTCTAATCAAGTAAAGCATTGCCTTTTATCACTAATTTTCACTTAAGAGCGGTTTGTGCTGCTGGTAACTTTTGCCTGACTATTGTGACAATCAAACTAAGTTTCTAACATAGCACCAACATCTACCGGTAGCTCTTCACGCAAGTTAAGAAGATATTCCCCCCATTTACTGTCAAAAACGGATGTATGCGAATTTTCAATTAAAAATTGACATTTGAAGTTGTTTTATTTAATGTTCAAGGTTAATACAAGAAATTATCCATCTTTGTAAGGTTGTACTCGTTTTTCATTATAGTAAAGCGACATCTCTTGCTGATCTACATTATGATAATTTTGTTAATTTTACTGTAGATATTTGAATTACTGAAGGCTTTTTTTTTTGGCACGGCTATGATTAATTAAAGATCTTTTGACTCATCTTTTCACGTTTTTACTTCTTACAAACTTCAAAGTTTATCTTTAACATTGAACTATTTGATCCCAAAATATTTTAATATTTTTATAATGATTGTTATTATTACTGCTAATTTTACTGGAGAAGTTGAACTATCAGAAAAGCTGATAAAAAGAGTAGAGGCTTCCCTACTTTTGATGCAATCAAGTGTTAAGGGTAAAGTTGCAGTTAAGATGGCATGTAATCTTGTGAGTGGTAGAACCGGAAGAAGAGAATCGAGCTCCGAAACTTCTCAAGAAAAATATTGAAAGCAATTTATAAGCTTAATTAGGGGAAAATTATTATTCATAAAATATCTGCATAGAACGCATGAATTTTTCTTTCCACAGTCGTTGTTTAAGCTATTGGTTAGTCAGAGGGATCTCATCCTTAATGGTTGACTGGAGCGCCTCCATGCGGTTCACCGATAAGTCATCCACATGTTGCTCAATCTGTTGGAACAGAGAAGGAAGGAGGGTCGATCAGAAAAAAAAAGTGAATGTACATCTATATGTATAGAGAAAAAGGAAGAAACGCATCGAATTTAAAATTGTTCTTTTCGAGAAAGGGGATAATTAAAATGGCTTTCTGATTAAAGCCGTCGCGAAATCGAAACAAATTATTTTTGTTTGGAAGGCGTCGCGGATTAGGAGCTTTGTGTTTTGTCAGCGTTTTTGATTAAAAAAGAAAAATAGAAATCGAGGTAGCATTACTTTTCGGGGAATGGCCTCTTCCTGTCGTTCTAATTAATTCGAATCGGGAGTCACGTGAAATAGGTTCCATTTGGAAAAATGTCAAAGCTGAGTTTGAGACAGAAAAATTTTAAGCGATTCCTTTTAATGGTATATTTTAAAACCACTTTATGATTGTTGTAATTTTTCAGAAAGTTTTCAGCTGCACAGTATCATAAAACTTTGCATGTAAAAGAGTTGTAGAGTTACGTATCACAGTCATTTTGCTTTCTCATGAATAAAATGAAACTAAGATTGCAATTCTCTCATATTTTATGTTTTACTTTACATGCTTGACTATATAGGGTCTGGTGGGGGAAAGTGGTCAATGGGGTAAAGTGGTCATAATTCAAATAAATGGCTATACCTTAGAAATAAATGTTCGAATGAATGTGAAAATTTTATTTTAGAGTAGTGCAGTTAGAAACTACATTTTGAATACAAAATTTTACAACTGCCAAAATTTTATTTGGTAAAAAAAAATATTTTGTGTGATTATGAATTTTTTAAAAATATAAACACCTTTTTTAACTTCCTTGGGAAATTTTGTTTGTTAGAATTATGAACAGATTGACTGGGCAGGAAGCTTCCTACATGTCTCAAGAACTCATACTCATTAGCAGTTAGCTGAATCTATTTTGAATATTTTTTTAGAACAATTTTAGTAAGATGGGGTAAAGTGGTCATAATATTAGGCTTAACGAATATTGTTCTTTTAAAATCACTGAATCTTTAAGTATAAAGCAGATATAAATTAAATATTATTTTAACTTAATATGTATTGTTTTTACAGTAAGCAAGGTTAAATATATGAGTATATGCGCATGCATACGCATATATTCGTGTAGGCACGTATATATACGTATTCACATAAATGCACCAATAAACACGTATTTGGGTATCTCGTAGTATTTTTTATCTATACAGATATACATTCGACTATACACGTATATACCCGCTTATGCTCGTACAAATACGAACACTTATATACTCAGGTAGACACGACGTATATACGCGTACGTACTCGAGCTGACACTTACATACTAGCATATGATATACATGTATGCAGTGTGAGTTTAAACTCTCGGGGAAATTTTTAAAAGGTGTTAGAGAGGAGGATAAGAAGTAAGAATCATAAGAAACATATGGCCACAAACACAACGCTGACGCGCTACATGCACGCAAAGCCAGAAACTAATGAATGCTAAACAGGTCACAAATTTATTACAAAATCGACAATTTTACACAACGACTTAAGAAAGTTTTAAAGTGATTGATGAAACTTGCGGCCGGCATCTGTAATACATGCTCGCAATCACTCTGTTGCAATTACGAGACTCTTGAAAAACTTTCATCAGTCGCTGCACCTTTGTTGCGATGCGTGTATTAGAGCTACTACAGGCCTTACTTTTTAACAACTGTCTAAATATTTCTTAAGTACTAAAATGTCGGGTAAAATCATCTTTGTGTAACAAATTTGTGACCTCTGTTATCATTCCATCGATTTCTGGCTTTGTGTGCATGTAGCGCGTCAATTACCATAAGTTCCTTATGATTCTTTGCTTCTTATCCTACCCTTTCACACCACTTAAATTTTGCCCAAGATCTTGGATTCACTATGTAAGCATACATGTATATTAGCGGATATACTCGTAGATATATGTGGATACATGTACTGGTGTTTATACGTAAATGTACGTATATACGTCTAACAAGTATAGAATCGTGTTTACACGTAAGCATACGTATATACTCTTGCTTCCACATATATATACGTGAGTAGACACGTACCAAACACGCACTGGATATATCAGCGAATTAACTCGTGTATACCCGTATATGTATGTAAGTACACTACTGGCCGTTAAAATTGCTACACCAAGAAGGAATAGTCTGAAAGAAACAAAATTTTGCACCCGTGATGGCAACATTGACACTAGAAAACGATTACAAAATGAAAGCAAAATGATCATTTATTATTGGAAAAATCTCACATGAATGGAGGTTTAAGTACCCTGTTGCGCCACCTCTACTTGGAATTTAAGAACCGATACGGTCGAGCATTGAGGTACAGCAGTTTCGTACGATGTCTTACGTCTTCTCGTACCACAGTTGCTGTAAACGCGCCACTAATTTGATCAAACTTACAGGCTGTCCAATTTAAAGTCTCAAGTGATCCCAGATATGCTCAATTTGTGACAAGTCACAAATCGCAGACCAGAGCATCACGCAGACCAGAGAAAGTGATAATGCGGAAGAGGAAATCCCTTTACACCCTTGCTGTGTTTCACCGAGCATTGTCATGTTAAAAAATTGTTCCTGGGAGCCCCGTCGTGAGTGCTAACACGTATGAGTTTGATCGAATGAGTGGCACGAGATGACGCAGGATATCGTAGAAGACTGTTATGTCTCAATGCCCGATTGTTTCGCTTCAAGTACATCATACATTCACGCTAGAGGTGGCTTAACAGGGTACTTAAACCTCCATTTATTCGAGATTTCTCCAACCATAAATGATCAATTTGCTTTAATTTTGTAATCACTTTCTAATGTCAATTTTATTATCACGTGTGTAAAATTTAGCTTCATTCTGGCAATTTCTTCTTGGTGTAGCAATTTTAATGGCCAGTAGTGTATCTATGTACACTTATATATGCGTATATACGTCGACTATACACGTATATACTCAGAAACTCAGGTATGCAATATATACTCGAGATACATGTGCAAACACACAAATGATGTTCGTTTTGCGCGTATATACTCGCATATACACGTGACTCGTATGTAGTAGTAGTCGTGTAGACACGTATACACTCCTGTAGGCAATCACGTATACATGCTTATATGCTCGTGTATACACGAATATACTTGAGTAGGCACATGCATGCATGTATCTGATGTATACATGTATTTATTCATATATGAACATGTTTACTCTTGTTTACACGACACGTATATACTCGTGCATACCCGCATATACTCGTACATATACTTTTAACTATAAAAATAATCGAAATATACAAATGATAGGGTAATTTGTAACAGTTTTGCAGCTGTTTTTAACTATGACCACTTTACCCCATACTATGACCACTTTCCCCCACCCTATGGGGTAAAGTGGTCATAAATACAAAGGGAAATGAAAATGTTATAAAACTACTTAAATCAATATTTTTTTTCCTGAAATTCAATGTACGTGTTCTTTAATAATGCAATGTAAAATAATAACAAAAAATGTTGAAGTATTTAAAGAATTTATTGTATTTATTATCCACCTAAGTTGAAAACCTACGATTTTATGACCACTTTACCCCACCAGACCCTAATAAATATTTTAGAACCACTTATCACGTAGCTTTTAAACAGATACTGGGACTAATTACTCAAATCAATGTTGAGAAAAGTTAGTCTGCGAGTGAACCATGAACTTTTCGCAAGATGGCTGACTTTGAGTTTTACTGCGGTTGTTGGAGTGTCTTTATCCCTCAATTTAAGGTTCCAACAGAAATTTTCAAGATCGGATACTTTTCTGTTTAGGTTGGGGGATTTTCAAATGACTTGGTGCTAATTATCACAACGATGTAAAAAGCAAACCTACACTGTTAAAAATTCAGGAAACTTAACTGGTAAATATTAATGTATGTAGTATGATCCATTATTTCTTACTTTTCAGTTCCTTTTTTTTTTTGAAATCGGTTCTTTTTTTATTTGAAAATAATTTATACTATATTTTAATAGAACAAACAGTATACACAGGCACTCAAGGTGAAACATTCTGTGATAGTGAAGAATGAGTTACTCTGATCTTCATTTAACTGACGCATTCGAGGGAGGCATGTCCAAATGGACCAATTTGGCAGTTGACAGAATTACCACTGCAGTTTTAGTGTACAAAAGTAACACCCGCGGCGTAGAAATTGAAACGGGGCCGTTGATAATTGCAGCTCGACGGGACTTCTATGTGACCGTCACTGTCCGCTGGCTGGTCTCCACATTTCGATAAAGGCTAGAAAAATGCCTGCCAAGTTTCATTTTCGTTGACTGAAATGTTCAGATTAAAATTTTCGAAGAGAAAATTAATCTAGCATTGGAATTTTCCCACAAGACTATACGTTTTACAATCGATTCCGCTTTTAACGAAGCCGAAAGGGATTAAAATTATTTTCATCACCTTAATATTTTACTTAATTGAATTAAATTTGATTAGAATCTTGTGGTCATCACAAATCTTTCATGACAATGCTCTGTAATTTCTAAAATTATCAAAAAGAACCACCCTGTTTCATCGATTGATGCTAAAACGATAATCAGCATACAAACAGAGAGCCGCTTGTATGCCAGCTTTTGTTTAAATGCTTGCACTTGCACAATACTTTCTGATAGACAGATTACGCTGAAAATGAACCAAAATTAATCAGAATCAGTTCTTATTAGGATCTAACTGTATGCTAGCTTTTGCTCAATTTTTTGTATTTTTCTTGATCTATATCAATCAAGACTTAATCGAAAGGAGTTTGACTGCTCTACTTTCTTTGATCGATCAGCACTAATTTTTTACACCAGCTTAGTATTTGTTGAGTGTTTTCCGTGTATAAGTTTTAATTATATCCATTCATCAATTTTAAAACACACATGCCATGCCTTCTAAGAATAGTTTGATTACGCTCCCCTTTTTAGAGCGATTAACGCCAAAATCTTTTTATCTAGCAGCAGTTTTCATGGAAGGCTATTTTTGTGCTACTTTTTATACGAACCCAAGAATTAATATTTGAGATATGACATTCGCGCCTAATAAGAGAAGTTTTTGATAACGCTCTTCTCCTAGGCCTGATTGCAGCAAAAAACTAATCAGTATCAGTTCTCGTCGGAGATGATTTTTAGTTTAATTTTTGTTTATTTTCCTGCATTTCGATAGATCATCCAAGAAAGTACTTACCTACATACAGTCACACACATACACTTATTGACTTACGAGTAGAATACTTCTTCTCCATATGCTGTCACGATATACGTTGAAAGTAAAAACGAAAGACTGAAATGTCACAATTTGTATGAATATACAAATATAAGTTTTGACTAGTAATTTCGCAAAGCATATGCACATATTGACATCAGTGAGAGAAACAGTGATTGAAATCATTGAAGCTATTTAGGCACTTTTTTCTATCATAAGGAATTCATGCTTTCACAGAACGTAAAGTTATATGTTACGCTTTGATAGGAGTTTCTATACGAGAAAAATCATTCAATCTGTACCTTTGACATTGCTACTAGGTTACCTGCTTGTACTCTTTATGTTTTAACCAAGTTTGAGATCTATTTTGTTTTATATATAAAAGGGGGAAAAAGTCCCATATTGGTCAAATTTCAGTTTGCATGAAAACGTGTTTTAGAAAATCGTTATAATGAAAGATTTTTATTTCAATATTACTCCAAAAGGGAATAAAAAGCCTTTGAGAAAAAACAATAAATGATAAACATTGTTAAAGATCCACTTACAAAAACATGTAAAACACGTGTGGGGGTGGGGGGAGTTTCAAGGAACCTTTTCATTCATACATACATTGCTTAGTTTAAGGCTGTATGAAATTCTTGTTCAATCGGATAATCATATTTATAAAGAGATTCTTTGTAATCCAGAAACACGTTAAAAACTTACATCCTGAAGTTTACAACTTCATGCATGGATCAAAAAGTTTTGTGTAGCCTCGAAACGTGTAACTGCAATGTTTTTCTAATTTGCACTTCTAACAACGTTGATTTTCTTGTTTATTATTGCCCAAAAAGGTTTTGCTTCAAAATATTTATGAATTATCTCAACAATAAAGATCTTTTGATTATCAGAACAAAGAGGAAGAAAATCACAAAAACTATCAAAATGACCTCTCTCCCTCTTCCACTCAAAGCTTCCCTACTTTCAATGCTGATATAGTATGATAATTATTCTGCATTTCAATAATAAAGGCTTCTATATCTTTTTATTCAGTTCATTTGTTTCAACAAGAATAAAAATCTTGTGCTGTCGGGAGGGATATTGGGAGAAAAGAAAGGGAGTTTTTTTTCAAACTTCTGGCAGAGACAATTTTCTTTCGAGAGGCAAAGCCGACACATTTTAATTCTTCTCACCGCAGGAGACGAACCACTCGGAAATTAGGAAAAGCAGCCGTCGGGGAGGGCAGGGAAAAAGTTAAATGGAAAAACGGTGTTATTATTATCGTCATTATCACCGTACCGACAGAGCGTATTATGATATATTGAATTATTTATTTACTTTTGAACGGTGGGGGACAAAAGAAAATTCGCTTCGGTTTTTTACAGGTGCGAATATTTTAATGAGTTTTTAAGAGACGAGTTTGGATCTTTCCTGACTGATTGGGTATGGGGAGGCACTAAAGTTTCTTCTCAGATGCATTTTTTCTTCCTTAATCTATCGAAAGCCTAATTGCGGTATATTAAGACGCCTTTGTGCACATAAGAGGGTACTTTTTTTTTCGAAGCTCTGTTTTTTCATTTTGGAATAGAATGGTGTATATTTTATAAATCCAGAGCTTTTAATTTGAGTGAAGATATATGCATTAGTTTTTCAAACTTTCAAGAGTTAAATAGATGATACGCGAAGAAGGTATTAAATTGAAGAGAATATAGTCTTCTCTTTTAATGCCTCCCTACCAGTGTTATAACATAAGCGAATGCCAGTATACTGTTTGCTTTCGGTAGTATAAAACATTTTATTTTTGAAATGAAAATCCTTTTTTTTACTTTTGTTAAAAGTGACAGGGGATACGAAAATTCTTACATGAACAAAGGGAAGGAATTAAGAAATATTTTAAGTGTTAGTATAGAACGTTAACAGCGTTCGTTTTCTTTTCTTAATATTCCAAGAAAAAAGATACCCCTTTCTCTCTTTGAAGTGACATCTTTAGGTACACGAGCTTTGCTTTTAATGGTGTGTCTTGTACAAGATCTTCCTACTTCAAAACGTGAGTGGATTGTTTATTTCTACAAGTGAGAAAAAAAATCGACCGTGTGTTCCATTTTTTTTTTCTCAGATTTTACTTGACTAATAATTGAAATATCTCAGACTACACAGTGAAGTTTGAAGCATGAAGTCGTTATTTCTGAGAATGCTTTGGTCAAACAAAGCTTCAGAAGCAGGGCTGCGGAGTCTGAAGAAAAAAGACAGATTCCAACTCCGGAAATTTTAAAGTCTTCGACTCCGATTCCTTTATTTCAAAAGAAGTCCGACTCTGACTCTGCAAATACTGGCAGAGTTACGGACTTTGGGGAAAATGAATGACTTCGACTCTGACTCTTGAAATTTTAAGCGTTTGACTCTCAACTCCTTAACCCCAAAATGACTCCGACTCTGACTTAGCAGTCCTGTTGAGAAGTGTAACTGTATTCTTTGGCACGAAAAGAAAAAAGCAGAATTTATAATATCTAGTACGAAACTGCTGAGATTTTTAGAGAAGTTTCATTAACGATAAGTTCAACTTCCATTCCTAACATCGATTTATCTCTTAGATGGTGTGAGAAGGTTGATTTTCTGCCTTCCAGCAGACAACGGATCGGACTTTTTTTTTCAGTTAGAGTTAATGATAGGTATGCTAAGGGATAAGGAACTAACACAGAGAAATACATTCTCAACGGCAGCTCTTCCCAAACTTTATAACCAACGGATCCCTTTCATTGACCAATATTCAATGCGGTCCCCTGTCATTAAAGTATATAAATATTGCTTTCTAATGAATTCACAACAGTTAGCTAGAAGATAGTTTTATGCGTTTACTCCTGGAAAAGTTCCAGCAAATATGGGATGTTACTTAAGAGTGTCTATAATACTTGGTAAGTTAACTGATAGCACAGCACCTTGAAATCTCTTTAAAACGTTTATATAAAATCATAAAATCGCCAATTTCAATATTTAGTTTAAAAAAAATACAAATGCAGCAATTAATTTGGGTCAAAATTTTCAACTTCAATGAAGTAACTAATTTGAGACGAAGGGAGTGTTATTCAGGTTGTACAGGTAGATGTGTACAACGCACATACTTTTATTTATACTTGTTTTTCGGAAATTTCGGTCAGCATTTAGTTTTGATTATATATTTAAAAAAGGTTGCATTACAAGCTGAGTAAGTAAGTAGGATTTTTTTTTCAAACTGTAGAAGTAATATCAAGAGAAAAAGTGTTTGACATTGCTGCCAATTTTGAGAATGGGCTGCATTTAGACATAACTAATTGCATTATCGCTCAATTATTGTAAGTTCACGTAATACAAGGATCTTGCAAAAATTTGTTCTTTAATTTCATAATGTTGATGGATGAATATCAGCTTAAATAAAGTGGTATGTCCTAGTGTCATCTGGGCACAGAAACATCGAATTTCTTAAAGTTTCATCAGACGCAAGAACAATTCTGAGACATTTTGCAACGAAGTAATTCGCCGATTGTTGTTTTGGAACACAAACGCAATTACGATAGCAATTTTACTTCAAAATCTCCTAACTGTAACCGCTTTTCCACCTCATTTACCCATTTACCCATAAATGGTTCTGAAAAGTTTAGAAATGAAGGCGCGCTCGTCTAGGCTCTTGACAGTCGAGAGTTTCTGGCAATCCTTCTGCATTGGCTGGTGAAGTCAAGCTACTCTGCCATGTTTGGTCATGGATCTCTCATAAAAAAATACCGTTGATACTATTATCTAACTAAACCAACAGTCAAAACCAAGTTTCTTTTATCATACATGTACCAGAAGGTATATGATCTCTATTTCAAATAAAAAAAGTATTCCTAATAAAGGAAAAACTTTCGGTTTATATTCGCTTCTACGGCTGTTGTACAGTTGCGGGACACACCACGGAGAAGAAAAAAATCAATGTTTCTTTCAGAACATGTTTTCTTTTTTTTTTTCTAAGTTACTTTAGATAACTCTATTATGTCAGCATTGAAATTTCTATCAATGTGGTATTCATATTTTTAAAAATTATTTACAGCGCTACGACTATATATGAACATTTTTACAATGATTGCTCTAATTATTTTTCAACTCTTATAAAAGTTTTCACTGCGTGTAAACTCCATACAAATGAGGAATTCAGTAAAATAATATCAAACTGAAATAGCGCAAATTTTGAGACAACTCCGTTAGTTAATTAGAAGTATTACTTCAAGAACTTAACGTAAATTACTTTCAGAACTTCGTTTCGTATTTTTCTTTTTTTAAAGGAATTCTTAGAACGTGATATTTCTTATTCTTAAGACATTTTATACTTTTTTAAGATATAACACATAAATTTACTAATTATTTCTCATATTTTATCATAAATTTTGGGGAAAAAAGGAAACAAAAGTGTGTTAATATGTCTGGAAATAATTTGACTGAAAACACAAACGTTTATAGAAGTTTTCTGAAAAATATTCATGTTTCTGTTCTGAGGAAAATAGAAAATAAAAATGTATGTGATACTTTGGAGAACTATTTGATTAGATTTTTAGACACTGTAAAATTATGGCATTGAAATTTCAGGGAAAAGATTGAATTTAATTAGTAATTAGCAAAAAATTACGACATTAATCTCCAACAATAAACTAAAGGAGAACCGTAAAATCTCGGTCAGTATTTTTTACTTCATTATATTATTTAAACTTTAAAATATATCCATTTCCTGTTTTATGTGAAACTGGAACAAAAGAGAAAGCACCGTGCCCTCAAATCATTATGTGATTCGGATCGGACAAATATGGCGGCTGCATTGGTTCACCAATTTTCTTGTTTTTCTTCATATTAGAAACTCTCCTTGCGTAATTGCTTCCCCACTTAGCCATTCCATTTAACCTTTCGGCTCGTTTTCATGAAGTTTAGGCAAAATTTCCACTCTTTATATCCGGGAATATTAAGCCTTTAAAACGAGATCCGTGTTTTCCTGGGAATAAATTCCCAGCTCCGGATTTTTTTTTTCTCCGCTCTTTAATGAGGAGCCAGTTTTTCTTCTAGAGGATTTTCTTCCGAGAAAAACGGAGGCGATTTTCACTTTCTCGGCCTTATTGAATTTGGGTATTTCGGAATTTATTAAGGCTAAGTGCTCTTAAGAAGAACCAAATTGGCGGAAACGGCGAATTTGTTACTGCCGGATGTTTCCAAAATTTGAACCAAACGCCGCCTGGGGGATCTTTAGTGACTTAAGACGCTGGTTTTAATCGATATTATTTTGAAATTATTTTCTTTCTTCTTGAACACTTTCAAGTAATAGCTATTCGGGTTCAAAATTAAAAGAACATTTTTTCGTAGTTAGTTTGAAATGATGGTTGTTAGCTCATGAAAAAAAAATCTTGAAAATTTTTCTTTTTTGTATTATTTTGTAGAACAGAGAAGTTTTCGTTAATAGGCTACTGTCAAAAATAAAGGAATATTTTAACAATATTACGAAATAATCATCAGAAAGAGAGTTAAACAAGCCTATTTTCCTGCACGGAAGTATCGATTTTATAACATTAGCTATTTCTATTATCCATATTCTCTTATTTAATAAGGATTGAAATTATCTGAAATATTTTCAAAGGATGAAACATTTATCTCATAATGAAAGATATATCTTTATGTCAAAAATTTCTCTACCAATTTCAGTAGAAACTAAATCAGACTCGTTTGAAAAAGTTGTTAAGGTTACATCTCAGTAAATTCTAACTATTAATGTTTTCAACGGGGAAATCTTAGGGGTCACCTTTTTTTTCGTGTAGTAATAGTTTAAGCATAAGACTGTTGAAAAAAACAAAGTGTGAAATAAGTTTCAGGAAATACCCAATCCAATATAAAATTTCAAAGGTCGGTAAACAAATATTTTTAGTAAAAAAAAAATATGTAATTTTTTCAGCTTAAAGTTAAATGCACTGGATTTGCAATAGCTTTTATTTGAAAAGGAGCGGACTGTTTTAATTTTTAATTATTGCGAAACAAAACTGAAGCATTGTTATTTACAATTAAAAATATAAATAAAAAATGTTACGATTACGCTATAATTTGGTGCAAAAAAATTAAATATTCTGTGGATTTTTATTTTGCGTAAAAAAATGAGCCAATTTTTTTTTTCGGATTTCACAAATTCAATCACAATTTACGAAATTCAGTCTAATAAATCAATTAAATACTTTTGCCACTGCTAAAAATCTTTTGAATTATAAGAAGGAAGTATGATAGTTAGAAAAATGGACGATCAGGGTTGAGGATGATTGTTTGAAAAGTCTTAAAGGTCCTTGGGGGAAAAAAATAGACCACTCGATTTTTGAGGCATAAATGTGATAGCTGGGAAAAATGGTTGAATGAAAAAGAAAGGAGTTATTTTTGGAGAAAAATATGACTAGTAAAATGTATGGAGAGAGAAAAAAATGGAAAATCGATTATATTACAGTAGTGAAAAGAAAAAAAAAAAGAATTGCGTTGAAAAATTTGAGGCAAGAGAAAAATTAAACCAATGAAATAAAGCAAAGAAAAACCGATTGTAAAATTAACGAAATAATGCTTTTTACTAATGTAAAGAGCTTGAAAATAGAGAAATACAGCAATCAGTTAAAATTTAGAAGAAAACGTGCGCGAAAGTGACAATGTAAAAAAAAAAAAAAATAGTGGGCGAAATTGAGGTTAAACAATTCTTGATCCAGTACCCTTAGGTAGAGGGCAGAGGTAATGAATTTGTATTGGGAATTTGAAAGGGGACTTGTAGCCACTTTACTTACATCAGTCACCATTAGCTTACCCAGAGGAACTTTGATTGGCAAGTATCGAACCTACGACCTTTCGGCTACGATCCCGGTACATGAACGATTGGGAAATCTCGACTCACGAAGATTTAACTAAAACGAAAAAGGAAAATAAAAGAAAATAGCCAAGTGGTAAGAGGGGGAAAAACTGCATGTAAAAAAAGTAACAAAAATAAAAAAAGAGTGAGACAATGTACTAAAAAAGAAACTAGAGTTGGAAGTAATGTCAGTATAGTAAAAATATTGGGCTGGGGGTGGGGGAGACAATTATTTCTCAATGTCATTCTAGTTTGTACCTACAGTATTAGATGAAGCCCTTTATCTTATTCTCATTCGGCATTCGAAATTTCAGTTTCACTTTGTGTTCCAGACTTATCAGGCCTGTGGCTGTGTGCAGAATGAGGGTTGGATAGGGAGGGGGGATGTCATCTCCGGCGGTGCAAATGCCCTTCCGGTCCGTTCCGCTACGTTTCCTGCCGCAACGCGATCCGGTGGAGACACGAATGTTTGAATGTTTGACTTAGCTGCGCCAGGAAAGGGTGACGGAAAGAGGACCGCTCGGTGGTCATCTTTGGCCACAATAGACAATCTTTCTCACGAGAAAAAATTGCGTTCAATATTTGTGCAGTAAGCGCTGCTTGTAAAAAATGCTTGCTGAAGATAAGGTGACGTCAGGAAACAAGCAATATCGTGCTTTGCTCTAAATGAATTTTTTGAGTAATCATGAAAATTGTTTATTGCTCTCACTTTGACCTCAGCCTGGTATAAAGATTAAACTATCGTCTTTGCAATATAAGTCAGAATAGCCCCAGGGCCCTCTCTCTTGAATATCAGGTCCTAAAATGAAAACCCAACCTTGGTTTTTATGACAAAATTCATCGGAAATTTGGTCTTATTTAATAAAAAATTAAAACTTCAGTCGAAAACTTCAATGATTTTTAAATATTAACTATCGTTCAAACTATAACTCGAGAAAATACTCCATTGTCTGCCCATTGAAGAAAGAAAAATAAACTTTCGTCTGTAATATCTTTTCATCTTAAAATCATCCAAGAATATATGACTCAAAAAAAAAAAAAAAAAAAAAAAGCAGCTTCAATCTTTTATCACATCTAAGTTCCAAGAAAATGCCTCAATTTGTAGGTAATCATTAAACTAAACGCGCGTTGTTATTTCTTTTTGTTTTAATGAGAGACGGTTTTGTATGGTGTAGGCAGCTTAGGGGAAGGGGGCGTGGATTGAATTTAAATTGTGTTTACGGGATGGGTTTCATTCTAAAACTTTTGATATTACGCAAAATAAGTTGACGATCTGGAAAGAATATCACCAGAATGAACATGGGTACAGTTTCAAGCATAGACTTTTATCGAGGGTGGGGGAGCAGAGGGCAACTGCCTACTTACTTTCAAGACGAAAGGGACCTCGCCCCTCCGCTTTTCAAAACTGAAAACTTACAGTCGTTCAAGAAATGTTAGTGTTGATCTATTCACGTATTAAAGAAAGAGTAATTGACTTAATAAGTCTGTGCTTATTTTTCTCATGTTATTTCATAAAAATTATGATTTTACCTTGAACTTAAAGAGAGCTGTCTACTGCGACCACCCGTCTTAAATTTTTGAGAAGATCGTTTAATCAATAATGACATTAACACCTAATAATATATCTAAATTTTACGAAAAAAAGTGAACTTTGGTGGCGCCGCTCACTTAACCCACCCCTCTCCATCTCCTTTGACTCCCATTTTTTTGGTGCAGCAGTCACCTATGGCTTCAAGACACTTTGTTAGTACGTTTCTCTTTTGTTTGATAGCGTATTAATGATACAGAGAAATTGTTGTCGAACATCTTTATCTTTCTGACCTTGACAATGTGAGATGAAACCATAATATGCATCATTCAATGTTATTGTCCTTTGCGTTATATAATTAGCAATGTCTACTTGCACTTTTGGTTTTATTGCTTTTGCCGAAAACTATGTTTTCATACGACATTAGTTAGATTTAACACTACTTCTAAATTACTTCGTCTTTCATCTACATCTTCGCTAATTGCTTGCTTTTGGATTTTCCAGTGCGTATTCCCAAAAGATCCACCTGTGGGTAGCAGAGTTGATTTGGCATATTGTACTCGAGACTGCCACTGGTTATGGTGCCAATTTCTAGCAGTTATTTTATTTATAATTTATTTCAAATTGGTTATTGAAATTAAATTATGGTTTATGTTTTCTATTTTCAATTTAAGCATTATTTGTTGTTATTTACTTTACTTAATATGCTATTACTTTGCAGATATGTTAGGTAAAGTTATCTTGCTTTTTTATTCCTTGATTATATAAAATGTATAAAACAATTATGTTGCTCGCCGCTGCCCGGTCCATCTTGAAAGTAAAAGTTGTGTTCAGTATCCTATGTTCAACAATCAGGCTTATTTAAATGAAGGAAAAAAAATTAGTGCAAAAATTTTCCATCAACGTGTCGGAAAGAGCAGTTTTATGACTCAAAAATTACATTGAGACCTCTTCGAATTTTCTAAAATCTTTTCTCCCTCTGTTTGAGTTCCCGAACATCGAAGTATCTCTATACCAAATTTGGCAAAGATCCGACTCAACTTATTTGTATTTTCCCCTACAATACAAACCTTCGAAACTGGCTAATAGATGGCAGCGCGTGCGGTATGACTAAAAATTTAAAGATAGACCTTTTAGTTTTTTTAATTAAAAAACCGATGTGTTTTTTGTTCCGATTCTGAAAAAATTCCGATGTGAATTTTTGAGAAGCAAAGGACCTCTACGCCAAATTTGGCAAAGGTCCGACTTAAACTGTGGATTAGTTTAAGGAACACACACACACACAGACCACTTTTGTATGTAGGGTTGGTTGGGGTAAGTGGGACCCCTTTTTAGAACAGTTCGCTTTTGAAGCCTTATACAAATATTTTGAAGGGAAAAAAATGAACGTACTGACTTATTTTATCTTGGACAATATTAATAAGCAAAAGTTCATCATTATTTTAAAAATAATTTCTTAAATTTTTTTAACGATTATATTTTTCAAAAAATCGCATGGGTGTCCCATTTA
This sequence comes from Uloborus diversus, assembly GCF_026930045.1. NCBI lineage: Eukaryota > Metazoa > Arthropoda > Arachnida > Araneae > Uloboridae > Uloborus > Uloborus diversus. The sequence goes on along the minus strand of NC_072731.1, from coordinate 128,035,048 downwards.
CCCCGTAAGAAGGAATAAGTGGGTCACCCCACCTTTCTTTAAATTTTAATCAAGCATATCTAAACAAATGTGGTAAGGATTTCTTAGTGGATAATGTATGTAAACTTTTAGTATGGAATAGTTTTTTTGCAAACGCATTCGTTTATGAGATATTTACTATCATTTAAATATGTATAACACAGAATCAAGAAACAAAAAACGAAACAATTACATCTTAGACATTTATTGAAAACTACAGGGATTTATTTTACTTTTACATATAAAAAGGTGTATAATAAACGTAATATAGTTGATTAAGATTAATTTTGGTAAATAAGCCAAAATTTTAAGTTGAAAAAGAAATTGGAAACACTAAATGTCTATCTAAAGTTGGATAAGGGTCCACCATTCTCACTTCATCCGCAGTAATAACTCCAACATCATCTGCTTCAGGCCAATAAAAAGTGTCACTGTTTCGATCCATTCTTGAAAATTCATCAGTATTTTTTATTTGCATCATCAACTTCCAACATTACAGCTACATAATATTTTATGGTTTTCTTTGATGCCAGTTTCAAATACACACCAACATTAGCAGTTTTGTAGCTGAACTATATATCAATTCCTACTAGGTCTTCATAGTTACATGTTATTTCATTCCTAAACATATTTCACCAGAGTTGCTTTTGATTAAAAAATTGTCACCGTTATGGGGCACCCACTTACACGATAGTGAGGGGGATCCACTTCCCCCATATAGCAAAAGTTTGCGGGGTAACTGGGACCCCTCCTCTTAATGACATGTTAAAAATATTTTATGGACTAATTTCAATTGCCTTAGGTTAAACTACATACGAGAAAGTTTAATGAGCATAAAAATTATAAAAAGTAACCTGGAAACACTTTTTTGAAAAATATTGCTTGAACTTGCAAAAAAATATTATTCGTAAATTTTTTTTTGACATAAGTTCTAAGAGTTATAAAAAAGTTCCAATAAGCCCAAATATATGCAAAATCAATCAGCGTGATGAAATGTGACATAAGTATAAAAAATTATAAAAGCCATCTCCAGATTTCAGTTTTGAAGGAGTGACCCACTTACCCCAAACAACCCTGTAGTCTCTTTTATTCGTATTTTCTTTTTTACGACTATTCTTTTGCCGAACTTGACTAAAGATATAAGAAAAAAAAAAAAAAAAAAGAAAAGATAATTTACTTAGGTGTGTTACTAGCAAAGCCCTTCTTATGAGTTAAATATTTCTACGGGAATCGATCTAACTATCGGTAAACAAGCTTTGCAGAAGGAAAAACTGTCAAGTTCCATTTGAGCTTTTTTAGAGTACAAATGATATCAGTAACTTTAGGTGTACTCTAAATCCGTTGCTTTCTTTCTCTCCGTCTGAATTCTAATCTGCATCTTTTGATTCTTCTGTGGAGCCTTTTTGCAGTACAAATAACATCAGTAACTTAGGTTTGTTCTCTTTCCTATGTGTTTTGCTTTCTTTCTCTCCGGCTGAATTCTAACGTGCATCTTCCCATTCATCTGTGGGTTGTTCGAAGTTTTTGTTCAGTTTGCTTTGTTAATATCTAAGTTTCTGATGCATAAGTTAATACAGGTAAATTATACCGGCTATTTTGTTTCTTATAAATAAGGAGCGACTTTTAAATAAGGTGCTATGGTGAATTCCAGGAAAAAGGGGACATGACACTTGAATTTTAAAAATTAAGATTCTGCCACTTGCCATACACCATTCTCTTCAGAAATAAATGCATTTCTAAAATCTTACCCTGTTTCACCCAAAAAGTTTGATGATTTTCAGAAAATCAAGTGCAAAAACAAGTTTTCTCTTTGTTTTTACAGAGCAGAAAATCTCTATTTTGTTACATACTGTAATTTGAATAAACGTTTTATCTCAGCAAATAATATTTAGGTTAACTTTTATCTTTTGAACGTCTAGTTAAACTTTTTGGTACTTAATTTCAAATTTCTTTTATTTCAACCATGAAAGAGGTCCATTACTGAGGTGACAATTTGATGTCCTTCGGTTACCGATTTACTATATCTCAATTAGTTCACCAAGAACCTATGGGGTATAGAAACTGTTTTTTATGCAAAGCAGAATTTTGTTCCTTGTCAAGGAGGCATAGTTAAACATTTAATAGATGTTTAATTGATTTGGTTTTTAATGGTAACGGAAGGACAAAAAAAATACGGTAACGGAAGAACATTTATCTATAAGCTGATACAGGGTAATATTTAAGAATGCTAGAAGAAAATAAACTATTGTTTAAAGTTAGTAGTCAAATTTAAAACATATATAAGTAATATTTGAAAGAAAATTATAAGTGCTTTAATTTAAAAAATAAATTTTTTAATTTAAATTTAAAAAAGTTTTGAGATTTTATTTCTTCTATTTTATTTGATGAAAATTATTAAAACTACACTTAAAAATTCCTAAGCATGTGAAAATCATTTTGGTATGACATGTTTGTGATATGACAAGCCAATTCAAGCAGAAACATTTGTTTAGAAATTTGAAATTTATATTGGAGCAATACAATATTGAAACAATTGCTTTCAGATTTGTTGCCACAAGTCACAGAAAAGGACTGTTGAGAGCACTGGTTTAACTGTTCAACTTGCTACGAAGAGATCAGTAAATTTAAAGATCAACTTTCACAAAGATGGAGTAATATTTGTTCTCATCCTGACACACAAAATATGCACTATTTGAAACCTGTAACAAGTTATGTTATTGAGCATAGTAAGTACCACTTCAACAAATCTACTTCAACAAATCGAAGGAGATTTCACTTCAAAGTCAATAGTCTGAGGACAGTTAAAAATGAAGGTACAGCTGAATCAAAAACACCAAATCATAAAGAATATGCCAAATGATTCCTTAACGTTCGGACAAGTTTTGTTTGTTGGGTGGAAGGGAAAGAAATTAACAAAGAGCCATATTGAACAGATACTCCATTTAGAAGATAAAGGAATAGAAATAGCTTGTTTGAGAATGCATAATAAAGTGGGAATGATTTTTGTATTTCCTGAGAAAGAAGATAAATGTTCTATGGATTCTGATAAAATTATTGAGTATTTAGAGAATTCAGAATTGTAAGAGATGGCTCATTCATTAGATATCATTGTTTCAGACTGATGTATTAGCTGAATAAATGTTTTTTAGTTGAAATTTACCAAGTTTAATTGCTTTGAACTTCTTGTAATTCCGTTACTGTCCTCCCGTTACCCTTAACAAATGCATAATTTATATGCTTAAAATAATTATTTTTTTAAAACCGGAGGTGAAATTGTAATGATTGAACACACCCTTATGAGCATTAATTTTTATACAATTTTCCCTTTTATAGTTTAGCTGAAATTTTGAGGTGATGATAGCGTATAAATCATGTCGCAAAAATGTCCTTCCGTTACCGTTTTTTAAATTTGATTAAAAAAAGAGTTACTAACGAAAAATTCTTGAGTTTGGCTTTATTAGCAACTTACTATGATGTGTATAAAAGTCGATGCAACAGTTTTTGAAAAAACATGTATTTTGATATGCTCACAGACAGAAATACATCGATTTTCTTGTAAAAACCGTCCTTCCGTTACCGCTGGAATTCACCCTATTTCTTCTGAATATTCTCTATGTAAGTTTAACTTCTATGATGCTTTCGTTCATCAGAATGACTTGTCCTATACAATACAGCTGTGTGCCATTAATTTCATATCAACAATGGTCTTCTGGGGAGAAATAGAGGAATTTAATATAACTTATGTTTTCATTAGGTTCATTATACATTTAAAAAGCATGCGTATGCTAAAGACTACAGCTTCACCTGACCAAACATGGCGATGACTGTATGTAAGCTGCGGTTACCGTTTGTTGAAACAGCTTTGCAAACCACCGAGAAATTTCTCACTGTCAGCTCAAGTTTCGCTTTTGCTCGAATTTCCACCCACATCCGTTGGAACCTCTCATTCCGTTCCATCCACCCTCAACCGCTAAGCAACGCCAAACGGAATCGCCTGGCAGTTGACCCCCTTCCCCCAATCTAGAAATTGCTGTAACTGGAGAGGTCTGGGAGGTAATTGGAAGAAAACCTCAGAACGTCACACGGTTATTAAAGTGGAATAGAGGGGGTGTACTTGGGGGTTGGGGAAAGGGGATACAAATTTCTTCTTCGATTAATCACTTTCCTCATTTTGGTCAAAACATTTATATATCTCAAGGAAAATTTGAAATCAAACGGTGTTCCTGTGATTAATTCAGCTGTTGAAGCGAATCCAAGTTGACTGGTAATACCTTGCGATCAAAAATTGCAGGAAGCGTCTCCAAACAGGATGATCCTCAATAACTAAAGAATTTCGTTGAACCTTGGGAATCAAAATCAGTTCCCGGTGGTACTTAAAAAAGAGAGAGAAGTTTATCCAGCAGTAGTTTAATAACACGATTAAAAAAGACACAACACAAGTGTTATATAGATATAGTATAAATATAATATGGTCGCGTCACGACGGAAGGAGGGGGGGGGGGGTGACGGTCTTTCCTGGGTATCATCCGTCCTGGGGGTAACACCCAAAATGAATTCAAAAATATATAAAAACTTCAATTCCGAAAAATTTTCAAAATATTTTCATTCATATTTAATTTGTCAAACACACTAGCATCACTATGGGGGGGGGGGGGGAATGATTTTTTTTCTTATATTTAAAATTATGTTTCATCTATGAAACGCAGTAGCACCATTAATTGTGTTTGCGCCGGGTGAAACCCTTTTGAGGAGTTACAAACAAATGAATTTTAAACTTTATAACACATATAAATATTTCCAATTCTAAAATGTTCTTCCATTATTTTTATTTATCAAAGGCAGTAGCATCACTACTGGTATTGTTTGCGCCGGATGACACCTTTCCGAAGAGTGACTTGAAATGTTTTTAATATTTTGTTTAGAAGATCATGTTAAAAATATAGAAAATTCAGATTTATATTCTAACTAAACAATAAGGAAAACGAGGGAAATGCATTTCATGGACAAAAAAACTTTGTGGTGAAGGTTTGGCAAAACTTCAAAAGGGCAAGATGGGCGCTCCGAGGAATGTATAAGTATTTGAAAAGCACACAAAATGTATATGGTGATTTTTGCCGTACTTATACAAACTTGAATAAAATTACCAAACAATGGCAGGCGTTTTCGCTCAATGCATAGTGTAGTTAAATGATAAAAAGAAAAATTTCCTGGGACTTTTAAGCAAATTAGTTGATTGCAAACTGTTTCTAAGCTTTAGAGCTATACTTTGTTAAAAAACGAGCTGATGTGTGCATCACATGACTTCCTTTTACTCCAATTTAATGTCATTTCCCCATTATTGGCAATTTTAATGTGATTCAATTGTTTACTCTCTAAATATCACCAACAGTGGCCAAACTGAAACCAAATTTTGAAATTTTTTTTTTTTTTAAAATCTCTAAATTTGTCGAAAAGACTGGTGATATATCACCAAGTGTCCGACAAATTTTAAGACAACTTGAGTTTACATCGCAATTAACAATGATTTCCCCCCAAAAAGGGGCAAAAGACCCCCTTAGGAACATCCGAATACAACCAAAATTGAAGGTGCACAACTAGACCCCACTAGGAGTCCACGTACCAAATTTCAACTTTCTAGGACACCCGTTTTTGAGTTATGCGAGATACATACACACATACGCACCATACGCACATACATACGTACATACGGACGTCAAGAGAAAATTCGTTGTAATTAACTCGGCGGTTGTCAAAATGGATATTTCTGGTGTCTGTACGTTCCTAGGCATATATCCACGTGTGGTCGGGTCGAAAAAAAAACACTCAACATTCATTCGGGAGTAAGAAAAATGGAAATTAAGGCCGATTTTTGAGTGAAAATTTTTTCGCGAATACAATACTTCCTTTTTTGTAAAAGGAAGTAAAAAATGCTGTGTTTTTTTTGTACAAATTTGACTAGCCATTTGTGTCTTTCCTTAAGTGAGGGTCATTTTCCTACTTTCTTATAGTCCATTATTGAGGAGTATTGCATTGAAAATGGTTCTTTTGCTCCTTCATTTCCCTCTCTTCCCCTATTCAGATTCAAAACTTATATAGGCAGGATTTTTTTTCTTTAATGCTACTGTGTAATTTGGTTGCCTCGCGTTTCTATGCTCAGATATTGAAAAATAGTTTGAACTTGCATCTCCCTTATAAAAAAAATCATGAATGGTTTGAATTTACGGAAACATAACTACTAATTTTTTGAAAGAATAAATTTGGCGTCGCTTTTACATTAGCAAAGTTTTTTTTTATTATATTTTTTTTTCGTAAACGAAGAATGTTTTACTTTTAGAACGGTTTTTCAATTGCTAAAAAATATACGTTGGAAAATACTTTGCAGCCTTAACAAATTGAGGTAAAAATGTAGCTGAATTTAGAAAACTGAAGTTTTTGTTCATTTTAGTTAATCTTTTAAAAAATGTTTAAACTGCTTTAAAAACATCACACTGTAGGTAGATGGTATAAGTATTCGAAGCTTTACTCGACTAGGGAAGAAGAACGTTTTATTATCTTTGCAAACAACGACATTATTTCGAGGAACATGTGAAACTATAGACGGATAGATAAAATGTTGTGCAAAATGGTGTAGGGAAGTCTTTAGCAACAAAAGGCTCGTGTTTACGAGGCTCAAAATTTACGGACTTGCGAAGAATCTTTTGTGTCGAACTTTTGGAACATCCTGGGGGAGCATCGTTCCAAATAACCGACGAAATTTACTCTCGTTTTCGGCACAAATCAACTCAACTCCACTCCTTTTTTCCCCACTGGGATGATCGGGAGAGAGTTTCATGGTTTCGGGTTTTAATGCGTTTTCGTTTCATCGCAGGACCACGGAAGTTCGATTTAAAGCGTTTAAGTTGTTTCTACAGAAGGGGCCGGTGATAATACGTGTTAAGTTTATTGCGTAGGCTTTAAAGAAGTTACACTGAAACGTTTTATAAGTAGCAAAGACGCGTCAAGATGAGAAATTTTTAAAGTGTTTTATTTATTTATTTTTAAGTCATAGTCATCCTAAATACGAATAAACTATTTATTTTTCATTGTTCCTCAAAAACCTTTTGAAATTTTCTTGAAATGTATTTGTTTTCATTCATTTTTAACCTCCGACGCCAAAAGGTAGAGGATTTTAAGCTTGACGTGTCTGTGCAGATGTCTGTGGCAGCATAGCTTCTTAACGAATGAACCAATTTTTATAATTCTTTTTTGTTCGAAAAGCGACTTTATCCGGGATATTCTTATCTAGGTCTCATCCTTGTAGGATTTTAATTAACTAAGATATTAATTTAAAACCGGAAATAATAGCATTATAGCATTTTGTAGCAAACTTAGTAGTGAATACATACTTGTACTTTTAAAATAGAAATACAAATTGTGAGAATTGTTTGTGTCTGATGGAGTGATTCTGCTTTTGAGACTAGCAAATTTTACTAGTTGAAGTTATGTTTCATTTTCCGTGCTATCTAGAAAAAAATTAAATGTATTTATGTTTTGTATGTGTTCTGACTCACGAAATTCATCTTAATGTGAGGTAGGCAATGAGAGTCACTTAAAAAAAGAATTAACTTAATAGTAGTTCTTGTCTTTAGCTTTAATACCACTTCCTACACAGCAACAAGATCGCTTTTCAGAACCACCTAGTTGGACGGTCAAGTATTTAAAAAAAAAAAAAAAAAAAATGAATGGAAACAAATATTGGGACCCCCTTCAGCTCCCGCTTCTCCCACCCCCACTTGAATTCGAGCATATTTTCCAACTAGGAAGAATTTTTCGTTAAATATTCTTCTCAGCTTTCCTCGCAGATTTCCAGTCAGTAAACAGGGTCCCGTCCACCCACTCTTCCCGACATGCATTGGGAAGGGTTTTCCAAATTGGAAAACACCCGATCCGGACGAATGCGATTCGAAGTCCCCTTCCATTCAGAATGCAGGCGACGACTGAATTTCAGAGGAGGTCTATATACGCTCTTTTCGTGTTCGAAGTTCACTCTTCACGCCAGTCGACGACTCATATTTGTACCGAAGTATATAAAAAGAAATTTCTTTTTGGAAAAAAGTTTTCATGCGACACCCATCCCCAAAGGCTACAGAAACGAAGATGGGAACATTTAAACGTTTGATTATTGTTTAAGATACATTCTAGACATGCACGTGTAATAAGTATGTTCTAAAATTAAAAAAAAAAACCTTTTTATTAACCCGATATTGCTCGCGCGACCGAAACGAACGGGAGTGCTCGCGCAGGGTATCTCATCCCCGAGGAGGTTTTTTAGTATTTTCGAGTTCAATTTTTTTTTCAAAAAGGTTGAAAATGCAAATAAGAGAAAAGAGTACAATTATAATATACTTTCTTAAAGAACTAGCATTCAATTTCTACATTTTTTTTGCAAATGCATGCCATATGGTCCATGCAAATGTTTTTGTCACATTTTTCACACACAAATTTGGTTTTTGTCTTTTATATTGCGTCTTTCAGTACAACTTTTGTACGTTGACTTTGCTTTTTTAGCAGGGGATGCAATGTCTTCACTAGATCCTAGTTTTAATTTGAAGTCTCTTGGAAGCATTGCGTATACTTTAGTTCAGAACTGTAGCAGAAATACTCGCGCTGGGTACGATACACCCGTAGAAGTCAATTCCAAAGAAACTAATTTTAGAATGTCCCCACCGTTTCTACCCCTTCAAGGTTATGACCTATAGGTCAGCTATTCAAGGAATCGTCCACTTCCCAAAAAAAAAAAAAAAAAAAAGTGGGGAGAAATTGGACTGAAAGCGAAAGCGAAGAGGTGGGTATGTCATACCCTGCGCAAGCAATCTCTGGTTAAGTACAGTAAAACCTCAGAAATCTAAACCTTTGAGAACCGATATTCCGTATAACACTGAGAATCTTGAGAAGTGAATGTCTAAAATTAGATTTGGAAAGAAAGAAAAAGCAATAACTACGATTCAAAAGCTAAGTTATTTTTTAAATAACAGTTACTTTCAGCAAAGGATTGAATACAGTGAATTATACAGCTCTGTACCTCATTATTCGAACCTGTGTTTGGTAATTTGTCGTTGACGTAACGAACTGAATCGGTTTGATGTCGGCGGTCTCCCTTCTCTTTCCTAGGTAACTACCTAATAATCCGATGCGTTTCACACAGTGTACATCATACCGATACGTGTAAATATTAGCGTTAGTACACTAGCTTCGTACTTCTTTCTACTGTATCGTAAGCACTTACAACGATATTCCTACCACCAATAGCGTAGATGACGTATTAAGCACTCACGATTTATCAGGGGTTAAATTATTTTATTCATAACTTGAAACAAAGACTTTCATGTAACAATTTCACGAACAACAAGATAGTGTTTGAATAGGCTTCCCGAAAAATCTTCGGTAACTACTTAACCAAGAAGGCTGAAAAATTTAAAACTAAAAAATATATTAAAGAAGACTATTGTATACAATTCACGTTTAAGTACACTTTTACAGGAACTAACAATAAACTGTCTGGTATTTATTTACAAATCTACTCAAAAGATGCACTTGTAAAAGGCTTTTCATTAATAAAAACAAATTTTTGGTTATAGCACTATGATGACTGGTTCGCTCACGGTGAAACGCCGTAAAGCACTGACTTAAAGTAAGTTAGAAATTCTTTCGGACTGCTTTAAAAGAGCATGCGCGTTTAGTCACAACACCTTCTGTTTCGACTTGCCCGCGTATCAATTTGCCCAGCTCTACCCTAAAATTAAATTATTTCAATCTGTATCTAGACTAATTATTCCAATTAACAGTTTCTTATTCTTACTTATGTATCTTGAAAGTACTCATCAGTTAAAAGAATGAATTTATACACAATTCACAAAAAATTCGTTTGTATTAAGATGTCTTAAAGATTGATTGACAACAATGTAACTCCGACACGAAGAAAAAAATAGCATTAAAATGAAGGATAAAACATTAAATTTATTTTCTGTTTCGTTTTTCATATTTCAATTGTTAACGATGAAATGCAAGAAAAAACTAGTATGTTGTGGCCACCACGAAACTTTCTTCTATATCTTTCTTACAATTCTGATCCCTCCCCATACTTGACGAAAAAGCAATATTCCCCCCCCCCCAAAAAAAAAAAAAAAAATTACACGCGCCAAAACTTGACGACCATCCCAATTTCCGATTTATCTCAAAACATGGCCCCACTGAATACTTAAAGAATACTTAAAACACTGAATACTTAAAATGGTAAGCGCCAGCGCATTCAGTGGGGCCATGCTCAAAAGCAAAGCAAAGAACGAAAATTGAAAATTATTTTAAAAGCCTTGCTTAAAATAATTATGAACAATTATTTGTTAACAAACACAAGATGGCAACAGTTAGAAAGTTTAAATTATTGCTATTTTCTGGTCATTTTCCAACAATTAAAATCACGCGAAATACGCAGACGAAAGTCTAATACAATTTATCTTTCTTATTGTTGCAATTATAAAGTTATTTTTATTTACACAAAATAATCAGTCCCCATGGAGCGATTGGCTTCAAAATTGAACCAACGCGTGTTTACATATGGATTCACTTTTATTCCAAATTTCATCCAGAACGTAGCATTACTTCTTGAGATATGGCACTCACAATTGAAAAAAAGAGAACGTTTGATTGCGCCAACCTCTTTTCAGCTGTTGACGCCAAAATAGAATTAGCTCTTATATCTTCCCAGGGCTACTAGTCGATAAATTTTTGTTTGATTTCGTTCATTATTTCTTGAGATACAGCAGTCACAATTGACGAGAAAAAACCGTTCTATAGCTCAACCCCCGTTTGAGCTATTGACACCAAAATTGGATCAGCACTGGTACCTGTTAGGAGCAACATATGGACCAAATTTTGTTTGATTCCGCCAGTTAATTCTTGGAGAATAGCAGACACGCATAACTCAAGAAACCTCCTATTGCTCCACCCCCCTTCGAGGAATTCGCGTCAAAAACCAATGGGCATAAGTTCTCATAGGGGCACATATGTGTACCAAATTTCGTTCGACTTCATGCGGTAGTTTTTTTGCTGTAGAGCAGCCACGAAAAACTAGTCACACACATACGTGACATACACACACACAGACAGACATTTTCCAAAATTGGTCGAAATGGACTCGGCACACCTCAAAACGTTCAAATCCGTCGAAATTCGAAAATTCGCACAAATCCAATACTTTCTTCAATATATTAGATATAGAAGTTTTAATAAAAAAATATATAAGGTCACTGGAATCAGTTTATTTTTCATCAAAAATATCATCCCATCGAACTTGAATTACCGTATAGCAGTGGGGCCCAATCTACGGCCTGCAGGTGGCATCTAGTCCCTGAAGCTGATCCGGGTGACCCGCTGTTTTGTCTTTCGTTACAAATCGAAAAGCACAATTAATGACAATGTTACAAATTTGGAGTTAAATATTCAGAAATTTGTTTCTGAAAAACAGATGCAGTTAATTAAAGAAGCATAGTAATGACGACAACGATTATTAAATTTTAATTTTCTTTATTTTTCCATACTTTTCCATGTGTATTTAGAAAAAATGTTAACTATTTTGAAATGTGTTCTGTCTCCGAGAGAATCATTTTAATGTGAGGTGCGGATATCTTGTAGAAAAGGTTGGGCACCACCTTATAGCATTTTTTTGAGCGATTAAAAATAAACTAGTGTCTTTAAGATTACTAATGTTGTTGACTTTCTAACTAAAGAATAAGCAAAACCTCTTCCTAAAGTCACCATTTTCAAGAGGAATGTAAGAACTCCAAACTTCCTCTCGCCAATAGGCATTTTATGTTACTATAGAAATTGCGCCAAAATATTGCTTGCTTACTCTAGAAAAATGCATAACTGGCCGTGAATACAAGCGCCTCTTTTCAAAACGTCGAATCAGGAACAGTTTTACTTCAGTGTACTGACGCATATATTTCACCTTTCATTTGTGAGTTAATCTATCTTCAATTTAGATTTTACAATCAAGGGAAGAATTGATCTACGTTCATTGTTAAGCAGTCCAACTACGAAAGCATTAATGGATTTATATTCCCTCCTCCGTTTAACTTCGAATGGAAGAAACAAAGGGTTCGTTTCAATTGAATGAGATTTGTTCAATAGTGAACAGACACGTTCAGCCTGCTAGCGAAATCAATACGATTGACGCCAGCAAGACTTTTGTTTCGGTGGATAAATACAAAACTCAATTGAAAGATGCCGCAAAATTAATTAGTTCTTTATTTAAGATTAATAACAACCAGTTTTCAAAGTTACTTCTGCTTGCATAGATTCTAGGTTATTATATTCTGTTTCAATTTCAGGCAAAGAGTTCGTCCTGAATTAAATGAGCGTATATTTTCGTATGAAAACATCTATTTTGTAAGTTTATACATTTCTGTCTTTTTCTTATTTAGCATACGATTTAAATTATTTCATTGCCTTTTAAACTAAAGAGCTATGAGAAGACAAAATATATTGCTTTAATTAAATAAGAATATTACCAGTAATTCCTCTTCTGAAGTGAGGCATGATTTTAAAATAATTACGAGCATTACAGTTTTTAAAAGAAGATTTAAAATAGCGTGGTTTTTCAATGTGCAAGTACACAAGTGTGTAAACAAAAAAGTAAACTGTTGAATTCAATTGCAAGTAGAAGCATAAATTCGCATGTCGCCGTCTATAGTGACCGCACGGAAAAAATTCGTTTAGATTTTTTTCATTTTTTTGTCCTTCTCAGAAGAAAACTAGAAAGTCACATAAGGGTCATTCTCCTGAAAACGTAACTTTTGAACGCGAATATTTTTCAATTTCGAAACCTTTTTTCTTTTCGTTCTTACGTGAAAGTGTTACCTACTAGAAGTAACCATAGAAATGGCCCAGCTAAGTTCCAATTATTTTACTCATAAATAAAAATAATAATTAAAAAAAAATTGCATTCTTCATAGGAAAAAAAAAAAACCCCTTAATATTTAAAAATCGAGGCCAATTCAATATCAAAGTAGTAATTTTGTCCATTGTGCAAACAATAAGCTATTTTAATGGTTAGTGGGAATATAATATTAAACTCTCTTAATTAAAGTACGACTTAATTAGTAGTTTCAAATGTATGTTAAAAATAGTATTTAGTAAATTTGAGGATATACTGGCAATTTATAATTTTGTAGAATGCCTATTATTGTTGTTTTTCTCCTCCATCATTTATTTCACCCTCAGAAATAAGGACATTGATAAGGTCTGTCACCGAGATGAGATTCACGGAGGTGAGGAACTTTCCATTAATAAAGGCCTAATCGATACATTTTTCGGGTAATTTTTTTTTTTCGTTGCTACAATCTTCATATGTTAAGCATATGAAAACATGTTCGCCTATTTTTTTTAATATTACTTTACATCCCTGAAATTCAAGTTCACGGAGGTGAGAAATCAGAATAACCTTATTAAATTTTCGAAGCAAAATCTATCTTTTTGGTTTTCGACAGAAATCTCACAACTTCAAATATGGCTGAAAATAAACAAGGGTATCATGGAAAGTGAACCCTTGTATCATGGAAAGTGAAATTTGATGTCATTACTGCCACGTGTTAATGAGGAATGGCATTTTGTGTTTAGGTAACGGAGGGGTGAGAATTTATTGTGTGACATGATTTCTTGTCCCACTAAAACGAACTAAAACACAATATTAAAAAATTAAATATACTTAAACAATTAGTATTTGAGACACTTGTGAAAGGAAAAATCAATAAATAAGTATATACTTTTAATTAAACAAGTTATTAAGCAACATAAACAGTCACTCAAGGTGTGTGACATGCCACGTAGGTGAGAATTCACATGTTGTGAACCAAAAATATACTAAAATAAAAATTATTATTAAAAAATTGTTGGCAGATTTAAATAGATATACTTTTAATAAAATTGAAAATCATTGATAAATGAATAATTGTTCCTTAAAGTTTTGACTGTAAAAGGCTTGTGATAGAAAAGTTATACTTTTTGAAGAGTGACCCATAAGTCTTTACAAATTCTTCGATTTTCGAGAGAAAGAAAAAGAGAGAGAGAATACAGTGCGATTGTTTCTTTTTAAATAAAAAGGTTTAAACTCATAGAGCAGGTATAGGCAGGTAAGATTTTTATGAGCTAAAGTTTAAGTGCTTCTTTCAAAAAAAAAAAAAAAAAAAAAAAAAAAATTCTTAAAATATTCAATTAATGAACTGATGCGTGCATCACATGACTTCCTTTTACACCAATTTAATGTTATTTCCTCATTATTGGCAATTTTAATGTGATTCAATAGTAAGTTTTCTAAATATTACCAACAATGGCCAAATTGAAGCCAGATTAAAAAAAAAAAAAATCGCCAAGTTGGTGATAAAACGTAGCGACCAAAAGACTGGCGATATACCTACCAAAATAGGAAGTGCACAACTAGACTCCACGTACCAAATTTCATGTTTCTAGGACCTACCGTTCTTGAGTTTATGTGACATACATACCAACATAGACACATACACACATACCTTCCTACGCACATACAGAAGTCACGAGAAAACTCGTTGTAATTAACTCAAGAATCGTCAAAATGGATATTTCAGGCGTCTATACGTTCTTAGGTATATAGGGTAGACCGACCAGTGAGTGAACACCCAGTGAATGAACAGCGCGTCATTTTTTTTTAAAAATAAGCTTCCAAAAATTTTTTTCTAAATAAATTCACTACAAAAGTGTTCTTTATTGATATTCTAAGCTATCTGACACCTGATTGATTACTTTGGATACGTATTTTTTTCCTAAAAAAAATTTTGAAAGTTTTACTGCCGTGAATCATTCTTTTTCTCTTTCAAAATAATAAGGCTGGTTTCGTGCTAGCAATTAGTTATTTTGATTAAATATTATTTTTATTGATAAATTTTATTTTTTAACTTTACGAAAGAAAAATTAACTATACATGTTTAGGCTATGGATTTAAATTGTTTCAGTCAATGCAGAATGCGTAGATTTTCAGGTAGAGGGGTATTCAGTCACTGGGTACGAAAAATTGCGAAAACCCAGTGAATGAACAATGGCAAAATTTCTTTTGATTTAAAAGAAATTTGAAGTTTCTTTGAGATATTTTAATTTTCGTACTTTTTTGTAATGCAGATAGTTTTATATGCTTATTTATTTATGTACTAGTGGTACCTGCTCGGCTTTGCCCGTAATAGAAAAATTAAAAGGTCTTTTGGTTCGCCTGTATATTTACAAATAATGTATGGTGAATTTTCTCGCCAATTGTCTTGTACTCATGTTACGGTTCCACGTTATGATAATTTCGTTTCTCGCCAATTGGCTTGTGCCCATGTTACGGTTCCACGTTATGATAATTTCGTAATTCACTCGTCCACCTTATGATAATTTTGTTCTTAAAATTGGAATAGGAATAGAACCACATCGAATTTTCGAAAAATCGCTTCGAGGTGCACACCCCCATGCTACAAACTAGTTTTGTGCCAAATTTCATGAAAATTGGCCGAACGGTCTAGGCGCTATGCGCGTCACTGAGATCCTGACAGACAGAGAGACTTTCAGCTTTATTATTAGTAAAGATTTCATTATATATTTTATAATTTCTTTATTTTTGTCTTTGTAAACAATGCACTTTTTACTGAGTTTTATCTTTTATTTATCTATATCTCTATCTGTATATTAACCTACCTACCTACATCTATCTTTCTACATCTCTATCTCTCTTGATAGATAGACAGATAGATAGAGAGAAATAGAAAGATATATACAAAGAGAGAATAGATAGGTAGATATGTATGTAGGTTTGTATATAGATAGATAAATAGATAAAGGAAGATATAGAGATATATAAAAAAAAGAGGTAAATAGATATATAGGTAGATAAATATAGAGATAGAATAGATAGGTAGATAGATAGATCGATAGATTTATTGATAGATAAATTGATAGGTAGTGGTTAATAGGTAGATAGGTTGATAGAGAGACTAATATAGAGATAGGTAGCTAGGTAGAGAGACTGATATAGAGATAGATAGTAGGTAGATATATAGACAGGTAGATAGACCGACAGATATAGATTGGTAGATATTTAGATGTACAGACAGATAAATAGGTAGATAGTTAGGTAGATAGACAGATAGATAAGTAGATAGATGTATAGATAAGTAGATAGATGTATAGATAAGTAGATAAGTAGAGAGATACGTAGACAAATCTATCGATAAGTAAATAGATAGATAAGTATATAAATAGATAGATAAGTAGATAAATAAGTAGATAGATAAGTAGATAGATCGACAGATAAGTATATAGATAGATAGATATAAAAATAGATAAGTACATTGATAAATAGGTAAATAGACATAGAGGTAGATAGTTATATAAATAGATAGATAAATATAGTAGTTATACATAGATAGATAGATCTCAAAGAAACTTAGTTTCTTTTTGAATCAAAATTTATCATGTTCATTCACTGGACCAATTTGTGTTCATTTACTGGTTCGAGGTGTTCATTCACTGGGTCTTTGTGCCATTTTTTCTTTAAACACCTAAAAAAGTCGGAAGCGGTACCATTTAAGTTCCCGCGATTTTTTTAGAGATATTTACATAGATCAATTAAAATGTTTTAGCTATCACAATCCGTATAGTACAGAATTTAAAATTACTAGGATTTTTAAAAAATGAAATAGTGCTTAACTGTTCATTCACTGGTCGGTCTACCCTATGCACGTCGTAAAAAAAAAACCTCAACATTCATTCGAGGGTGAGCAAAATGGAAATTAAGGTCGATTTTTGAATGAAATTTTTTTTCGCGAATACAATACTTCTTTTTTTGTAAAAGGAAGTAAAAATAGTATTTTTGTTCACAAATCTTGCCATACAAAATATTTAAAATCCGCATTTGATCAGGATGTACAAAGATATTGTTATGTGGAATTTTTTTTATTTTTTGGAATTGTTCAAAAAAAGCGAAAAGGTGTTCAAATAAAATACGAAACATGGATATGGGCATCCTGAAAAGCTTTTTCGAACTAAGTTTTTGAATTCTTCCCTCAAATCTTACTGACTAAGGCACTAAGGGAATATCGGTTTCAGCGCAACACATACACGCACATCGTACACCCATGCACCCACCTCCAATACACACACACACACACACATACTATATATATATATATATATATATATATATATATATATATATATATATATATATATATATATATATATATATATATATATATATATATATATATATGTGTGTGTGTGTGTGTATATATATATACCGCAGGAATTGTCTGCACACCAGATAAGAATTTTTGATATCACTATTAGTCTCTGGGGTCAAATTAAGTGATTCGTTCGGAACTGTGGGCTCATTTCTCCGACATGTATTAGAAATAAGTGTCATCATTTCTGAGGGTGCAGAATGCCACTTAGAGAAAGGGTTTTGTCCCTGCACCCGACACTTGTCGCGGAGGACAATGAGGAAGCATGTTCCCGCACTTTTAGGGAGGTACCGATCCGGAAGTGACATCAACTTCGGAAGAGAGATTCCAGACTATCGTTTCATTTCCATTTTTCTTCCTTTTTCACGATCAGGAGTCATAGTTCAGAAGAAGAGGGGAAAACTTTTACGCGCCAATGCAGAATGCATTTGAAAGAGCTGTCAGGACATATATAAACATGCTGAAGGGGGGGGGGGGGGTTCACGGTTCGCGTACATTGTTCAATATTTTTAGCAAAATAATTGTTTCGAACTCGACGAAGACAACGTTGAACCACGGATTGGAAAAAAAAAACAAGAGCATAACTTTGGGTAGAAGAATTTATTTTACAGTTACAAATTCATCTTCAAACTTTATTAATTGCAAAATATCTTAACTACTTCTACTATGTTAGTTTAACAGTTTTGAATATTAAAGATTTTGAATTCTTTTTTTAGATATGTCCCGAATGAAACAATTTGACAAATATAATAAAAGAAAAATGTAATTGCTTACCTTTTCGATATAAAAACCATTGAAGTTAAGAGAGTTTATATTAAGAGTTTCTATGGTATTATTTGGGGTTTAATTTTCCTGCAAGGATTGGCGATAAAAGTTTACATAAAATGTCTCAATTTCATATAATGTCGAACTTTTAGGGGTTACTTACGGCTGGAAATATAATCTTATTTTTCAAAAAAGTCACCTTTTTTTACAACGTGTCTTACTCCAGCAACACATTTCTGTTTTTCCCTACACACACACACACACACAAAAAGAGAAATTAAATCAACATAAAACGTATTTGTATCACGCAAAATACCACTGCTACGCATATACACTCCTGTTTGTGAATTGCAACACCATGAAGGAGTAGTTGAATGAAATTTAATACGCAGTTGAGTGGTAATGGTACAAATAAAGGATTACATTTTCAAACCAAACAAACCAAAAAATGAGATAGAAATTAGTATTTTGTGTGACCACCAGGCGCCGCAATAAGAGCTGCTACACGACTCGGCATGGAGTGAAACAAAGTTTGAATATCTGCCTGCGGAAAAGTATTCTATATTGTTTATATGAGCAACCAAAGTTCGTCTGTCGGAGCAACAGGACGAGGATCACGAGCGAGATGACGCCCAACGAAATCCCACACATGTTCAATAGGTGACACATCCGGAGAATATGCAGACCAAGGAAGAAGCTGTACCTGGTACGAATCAAGGTAGGATTTGACAGTCCTGGCTACATGTGGACTGGCATTATCCTGCTGGAATACAGGCCCTGGCAATCCCTGCAGGAAAGGAATAGCTTGGGGCTGTAAAACTTCGTTTCTGTATCTGATACTGTTCAAATTGCACACAATTCGTAGCAATTGTGATCGTCCATGATATGCTATGGCACCCCAGACCATAACTCCGGGTGTTCGTTCACTGTGGCGTTCGATAATGCACTCCGGAATGGGTCGTTCACCGGCATAAAACCTGACACGAATTCCGCCATCATGGTTCCACAAATTGAAGGGGGATAAGACGACCTGCTGCCAATCAGCACGCGAGCTCCTATGCACATTGGCCCATTGTAGCCGCAGACGGCGATGGTTTTGCGTGAGAAGAATCCTGTATAAAGGAATCCTTGCGCGCAGCCCACGCTGCAGCAGACGTCTTCGAATTGATCAAGCACACAATGAAACACCTGTAGCTGTTGACCACTGTGTTGCCAATTGTCTAAAAGAAGCTGTGCGGTCCGTCAGCGCCATACGCACCAGGTGTCTGTCATCGCGAGCTGACGTCACATTTCGGGGTCCACTCCCGGATTTCCCAGTTGTCCGAGCCTCGTCCGTCCACTGCTTCCAAACACGCATGATTGTGCTGCTGTTACGCTGCATACGAGCAGTTACTGCACGATAAGACAATCCAGCATCACGAAAGCCGACGATTCTGCCCCGTTCAAACTCCGAAATTTGCTCAAATTTCGCTTTCTTTCGTCGAAGAGGCATAATAAAGATTCAGTTAACGTTTACTCTAGCATATAACACCCATAATCATACACGTCTTACTACAGCCGTCTATTTACATTCGGTTCGATCCGCCGTTCAGAGGGCGCTGCGCATACGCATGCACTACCGGCCTGCAATTCTAATCATTTGCATATCATTCCCTACTTTACATTTCCTGCAATTTTCAGCTCACTCGCGTAAGCCCTTCGTGGCGTTGCAGTTTTCACAAACAAGAGTGTACGAATAAAAAAGGAAAACATCAGCTGTTTAGACCCCCAGAGCAACTGCTTTTCCACTAAGGACAGTATCTGCACTGTTTTCTGGTGTGAACTTGAAGATGAAATCTTTCTCGAAAAAAGAAGCAGATATTGAGCTATTCAGATTTCTTAATATATTATAGTTAACTGGGATACTATAAAGGAAAATAATATTTAACGAACAAGACATAATGGTTATTTGAATGGCACATTTAAATTTCTTGCTTTCGAACTTGAACAACATGCGTCAAACTAAGAAATAGCAAGCATAAATAGTATAACTTTAACCGCCATTAAGACCAGATTTCTAGCTGCAAGGATACCTGAAATCCAAATGTTCTATCAAGTAGTTGGTAGGTACGAAGCTCATGTGGTAGCAATTCATTTGTTCGCTACGAACCCGTGTATTGAAAAGATGTTATCAAATGGGTGATTCAAAACAGTAGATATATACTATAATTAACTATAGTTGCTGTTTTGATACCGCTTTCCCATGAATGTATATTCAATATCCGCTACTTGCTTGGTTTCTATCAAGGTTCAAGTAAGTCTTGGGGATACGTCATATGACAAAATTGGTTTGATCCCACTAGACATGTCAACTTGTGAACCTTGATATTTGTTCTTTATGGGTTTTCAGTATTGGTTGTATTTTTGGGTTTATTGACTGTTTTGTGTTAGTAATGTATATACACTGGTGTGCAAAAATTAAGGACGAGACGGTTTTTTCAATATAACTTTGTACAAAAGCTTTCCAAATCAACACATTTAATACCGTAAGATCCCCAATACGTAAGGACATGTGTAATGTAAGCAACACTTACTAAAAGAGAAATCAGAGGGATAAAAAGAAGCTTTATTGAAAAAGTAGCATGGAGCGCAATGCGACTGAAGGCCGAAACATCCCTGTGATGGGTGTCCAGCAAGAAACATCCGGTCTTTAGTAGGGGATATGATCTCCCCCGATTGCTAGGCAGGTTTCACAGCGTCTGCCCATGCTGAGAATGAGGGTGTCAATGAGTTGTTGAGGCATTGCTGCCCATTCGTCTTGCATCGCCAATCGAAGCTCCCGAATCGTTACTGGTGGTAAGGTATGAGCTGCCAAGCGTCTGCCTAGAAAATCCCATACATGCTCGATAGGATTGAGATCCGGAGATCGTGCCGGCCAATCCATACGTTCAATATCCTCACTCTCTAAGAGCTGTTCGGCAGCTACTGTGCGATGACATGGTGCATTGTCGTCCATGAAAAGGAACTGCGGACTCATAGCGCCTCTAAAAAGACGCACATATGGAAGAAGAATCTCGTTACAATAGCGGGTCCCGTTGTCTGAACCTGCGTCGAAGATGTGAAGGTCTGTACGACTACCAAGCATGATGCATCCCCAAACGAGAACACCGTGACCTCCATACCTGTCCCTTTCAATGATGTTCGAGGGATGATTGCGGCTCTCTCCAGATGAGTATGCGATGAGAATCGCTACTCAGACTGAATCTGCTCTCATCTGTTAAGAGTACTCGACCCCATTCTTTGTATCTCCAATTCCGGTGTTCCCGGCGCCATAGAGAACGCCTTCTCCGATGGGCAGGTGTTAGATGTACACACCGTATAGGGCGTCGTGCAAACAGACCACCACCGTGCAGTCTTCTGGCCACGGTAAAACGCGTTATCAGTCGTTCAGTCACCTATGTCGTGTGTCTAGCGATTTCTCCCGCTGTCTGCCGCCTGTTTCTTCTGGCCTGTAAGACAATATACCGGTCATCTGTGGGTGTGGTTCCTCGTGGACGACCACTACTGAACCCCCGGATAGCTGTTCCTGTAGTTTGAAATTGCCTCCAAAGTCGTGAAACGATGCTGTGAGCAATTCCGAACTCTGCAGCCACACTTGTCACACTGCGGCCTTCCTCCAACTTCCCAGTGATTCGACCTCGGGTAAAAGCTTCCAGATTTCGTCTAACAGATTGATTATTCGCCATTTCTCGCTGAGGCAGCAGCTCGGTGTGATTTTAACTGCTATACGGCGTGCAATCTCTTTGCCAGAAATACTGATCTTACACCGACAACATGCTTTATACTACTCAGACACTCCCCCATTACGTCTGCCTGTATATCTGCGCATGTGCTACCGTACATCACCTTACTTAGTCTCCTGATTGGTCTTTCTGTCCGCTCTGCCTCTTCGTTCAGCTGATATGCTAATTTTTCGACTTCGTCCTTAATTTTTGCACATCAGTGTATACACTGCTCGAGATTGAAACTGCAATATCAAGAAGAAGTGTTCAGAAATTTATGCAAATTTTAGAGTAGACGTACATCACTGAGTTATGTAAATGATGTGAAATGCGCAGCTCTCCGACGCACGTGAAGTAAGGTGTAAGAGAAGGAACTTGCAGAATGGGCAATATTCATATCGTTATTTCTGACTGAAGAATTATCGAAGAAATGTTGTTTTCATCTTGGAGGATACGTGTAACACGAGAGAATGCCAGGCCGCCGTCAACGAAGGCACTTCCAGCAGATAGACGATTTTAGGAGGGGTATGGTGATCGGACTGAGAAGGGGAGGTTGGTCCGTACGTCAAATCGCAGCCGATACCCACATGGATGCGAGCACAGTGCATCGGCTGTGCCGAAGATGGTTGGAACAACAAAATGTGGCAAGATTGAGGGGTGCAGGGACAGCCAGAGTGACGTCAGAACGCGTGGATCGACGCATCCACCGACAAGCTGTAACAGACCCACAAGTCACTTGTTCCTCGATTCTGCAGCAGGTGCGAGATACCCTGAATGTTCCCGTGTCAGCCAGAACCATTTCCCGTCGTTTGGTCGCACGTGGTCTGCAATCATGGCGTCCGCTAAGAAGACCGCCATTGACCCCACAACATAGACAGCAACGTTTAGTATGGTGCCGGACTAGAGCGACGTGGATGACAGAATGGCGAAATGTCGTGTTCTCAGATGAATCTCGCTTGTTTATCCAGTGATAGTAGCCGCATACGTGAGTGGCGTCGACGTGGAGACAGATCTAATCCGGCAGTAACTGTGGAACGTTCCACCGCACGACAACGTGGCATAATGGTTTGGGGCGCAATTGTGTACAATTCCATATTACCTCTAGTTCGTATTCAGGGCACTATGACGGACGAACGATACTTGAATCATGTGCTGCTGCCTTTGTCAATCCTTTACCTTCAAGGGAAACCTAATGCGATTTTTCAGCAAGATAACGCCCGACCACACAGTGCTCGCACCTGCCAACATGCTCTCCAAGGCACACAGATGCTTCCTTGGCCACCATACTCTTCCTGATCAGTCACCAATCGAACATGTGTGGGATGTGATTGGACGCCGTTTGCGGACTCTGTCCCTGCCTCTTTCAGAAGACGAACTGTGGCAAATGGTTGAAAGGGAATGGAGAGCCATCCCTCTGGAAACCATCCACACCCTTGTTGACTCTATGCCTAGACGTGTTTCTTCGTGTATTGCTGTCCGCAGTGGTCCTACATCCTACTGTGCCGACGCCGTTCTCGCTCTGTATTCTGCCTATCATTTTGAAATTAAGATCATTTATTATTCTTTGCTGTCTCCGACTTTTTTCCAAATTTCATCGCTTCCTGACCATTCTTTCTTGGTGTTGCATTTTCAATGTCGAGCACAATATATATATATATATATATATATATATATATATATATATATATATATATATATATATATATATATATATATATATATATATATATATATATATATATATATATATATATATATATATATATATATATATATATATATATATATATATATATATAAATATATATTAGGGTGGTCCTTATTTTTGAAGTTGTAGATATTTTACGCGACGCCCCCTCAATTTGTTCCATTATACAAATAAATGATCCTTGCAAAATTTTATGTCAATCCATGAATATTAACCCGTGCCCCTAGGGCCCCCTTTTTTGAGTTTCGAAGAAAAATTTGCGGATTTTCTCGTTTTTATGTGAAAGTTGTCTTTAGTTTCATATTTAAAGTAATTTTGAACCTGAATAGATGTTGCTACTTCCAGACTGACCATTCTCTCAGTTTCATTGTGTAAAATTTTACATGTTACAGAGGCTTCATGTACACCAATGGCCTTGAGTCAGCCATACCGCTATTTTGCGCTCGGCTCAAACCAAGCGGCAGGGGAATATTTCTTTCAACCAATATAGACACAAGGGATTCTAAAGACCATTAATGAATGGCCTAGGCCCTTAATGAATGATCTTTGACGATAACAAATTGCCTCCTCCAGGTTTTGGTGGTGTTGCTTTAAAAAATTTCCTGTATATGTTATAGGTGTGGTTAATAGGGTCGCTAGATTTCATAGCTATAAATACAATGCTGGCAGTTATATTTTAATTCGCTGTTCTTTAGTTATAAATGTACTTACATGTTTATGCAATTTTTAATTCTTAAAGTATAAATTTTGAAAAATACTCAATTACTCTAACATAAAAATATACTGTATTTTCCATGCCTAAAATATAAATTTAAAAATGTCCAGATCGGAATAATGTAAAAATTTATACTTTAAATTAATTTTCTTCTATTTAAGTACATATACCTTTATTATCATCAAATTCTACTTGCAATTCACAAGATTTAGAAACCGAAATGGGTATCTATCCTAACTTGTTGAAACTTCTTTCTAGATCTGTTCTAATACAACGAAAAAAAGCTTAACAACTATTGATATCGTCTCGCCTTTCATCACTGTTAGACAAAGGCCGTATTAGGGACAAAGATGCTGTTCATTTATTAACAGCTTATGTAGATGTAGTAAATTTAAATGACCTTGTGATCAATTGACATCCCTTCAGAGAGCAAGAGAAAATCACCGAGAGGTAAAATCAAATTTCATGAATTTAAATTTAGATTTTTTTAGTTATTCACTGGGATACAAAGCTACATCCATATGTAACTGAAAAAAAACGCCGATAAACCGGAATCAATGTAAATTGACCTTACATGAAGAGAAAGCCCATAAATGCTGTTTTACAGTTAAATGCTGTTTGAAGATATGATTTTTCGCAGCAACCCAATTTAGGCTCCTTTAAATAGTATTATGTGTCTAAAAAAACTAGCAGCGTACAAAATGATGACAAACATGCAGCAGAAGCAGTGATTGGAAAATTCATAAAACACTTATGGTATTTAAGGGATGAATTAGTAGCTTTGTCCGTATTAGATGAAGGAATTAACTTTGAAGATAGGAAAAGACTACTCCAAAAAATGCTTGCTGATAAGGAAAGCGTGTCTGATGACTGTATAAAAATTTTCAGATAACAGTAGATGATTTGGAATACTTCCTTAGTAAAGATCTTCCTCTTTATGGAATCAATTACAAGTCAATAAAATTGTTTGATAAGTTACAAACACCAAAAGATGTTTTCCTATTTGATCCTGATTCATGGCAAAATGAAGGAAGCTATTTAAAGGGAAGAGGTATCGTTAAAATACTGAAAGTTGTGAATGATACAACTGAAAGAGGAGCACAATTAATCGAAGTATTTCACAATCAATTTACCAAATTTGAGTCACAAAAGCAATTTAGTTTACAGACAGACCAAGACTCGGAAGAAAATCACACGATTGAAATACATTGAGAAAAACATATGATTAAGGTAAAGTTTCTAAAGCACTATTTCATTCTTACTCAATGTAAAATCTTTAGATGATATGAAGTAATAAAAAGATTAATTTTAGTGCTACCTCGCTGTAAAAATATTTTGCAGACCTAGGAGAAGCGATGTACGTGGTCTAGAGTAAAAACTCGATTTGTGGGAAAATTATTAAAAGTGTTAATGTTCAACGTCCCAGGGGTACGTGTTATTATTAACCGATCGAAATCAAATTTTGCACAGATTACTTTTTATTATAGTGTCACAAAACTAGGGGGCGTCACTTGTTGAATTCCGAAAAAAATATTTTCCATATAAATAAGGACCACCCTAATATATATATATATATATATAAATATAAAACATAGGTTTGCCCCATCGATAGTATACTAGCAACACATTATCTACTGACAGCGGTTTGAACAGAGCATGTTGGTCATTCTGGATTTCAGAACTCAGCAAATAAAGGTCGCTGGACTATGTATTCTACTCATTCACTTTCCAGATTACTATCTGTCTGTTTAGAATTGGTGAAAGAAAGCACGATAACGTCTGTTTGCGATACTGCTTTTCTGTAAATAAATCTCTTTTACACACAATTGTACTTGTATGTTTTTCTTTTCTAAGTTTGTTTACTGATTTTTGGTGTTCCACCACTCTTTGTCAGGACACTTTCAAGATTTAAGAAGAACTCGCAGGTTTGCGACGAAATCAAAGATTTCTTCTACCACAGAGTGTCAAGTAAATTTCTATCAAGTCTTATAATACGTAATTTTCTCCTGTGTCTAAAGCGTTTCAACTTTTTGCGTGACTTCTTGAGGTCGATGACCACCGTCTCAAGAAATCCTTTCAAGATTTTTGGTAATTCTTCTGTTGTGCCCTTGGTCTCCTTTAATACTCGACCTCCCTCGGGTACGATTCATCTTGGTAACAGGCGATTGAAGAATTCCATTCAGGGACAGGTGGTCATTTTCAGAACAAGTTCGAGGTTAATCACTCCCAATAATAATCCAGTCATGACAAATAATCAATCTTGACTTATTCTGGTGAAAAGTATTTTTATTCATCCGCTATTTATTTTCTGTTTTTGAAAAGATGATATCAGCGACCATTTTTACATATGATCGCACGCTCACGCGCGTGTATGTATGTGTATATATATATATATATATATATATATATATATATATATATATATATATATATATATATATATATATATGTATTTATTTATATATAAATGTATATTAGCATGTTGTTTTATTTCTATTTTTAAAGACTTTTTCTCAGCTTACTTTCTCCGTCATTATCCCCGCGTTTTGCTTCCGGTTTTTAATTGTTGCCAGAAAAAAAATAAAAATGTAGTTATAAGTTATGCCTATTTTTAACGACTTCTTTTCAGTTTACTTTCTCCGTCATAATCCCCGCGTTTTGCTTCCAGGTTTTATTGTTTTCCCATCCAAAAAAAAGTAAGAATATTTATGACAAATAAATTTATTAAATTAATTTCAAGGCTGAATTTAAGCTAGCATATATTTGTGAGCCTTTTAAAAATCTTTCTTTTCACTATACTTGTTCCAAAATGCTTTTAAATTCGGACATACAAATCAGCAATATTGAAAAAATAGTAATAGTAAATATAAGAGATTCGCTTTTTATTTGCAATACATTTATAGTAAAACGAAAGTCTATACCGTTTTTTTTTCCAAAGAAGGATTGTAGCAAGTAAACATGTCTTAAATTTCAAAAAATCACACCTCATATAAATTTTAAAACGTAAAAACTTTAAAATAAAATATAAAACATGTCTTATAATTCTAAAGACTATTTCTATAAGCGTGGTTCGTACTAAAAAGTATGAAATGAAATAAGTGTATGATTTCTTGATTGCAACACTCAAAAATTGAAGTTGATCTTAATTTCTGAATGTTTAAGTTAATTCAAAAGCAGCCCCACCCCCCCCCCAAAAAAAAAAAACATAAAATTAGACATTTGAAGGGAAAAACAGGCAGTTTACAGCTTTGTACAAATAGCTTTTACTATAAGCGCCTACTATATTTCTTCTCCTCTCAAGTTTTCCCTGTGAGGAGAAAGAAGTGGTAAAATAAGAGGAAGGGAAGGGGTTCTGTATATCTTCTTTTTCGCCTCATCATGGTTAAGTTAAAGCAAGTGCTTAACGTTTTAAGCCGTTACTCTCGCCAAGAAATAGTAACCTAACCGCTTTCATGTAGCAGCCATAATATAACGCTAGCACGCGCTCTACTTAAATTCTATCTCTGTGGTTGAATGTGATTACATAATCGCAATAACTCCAAACCTGGTGTGTGCCCAAAGTGATTATGTTCCAGCAAACTTAGAAAACGTATCTGTATCGCTCAATAAAAAAAGTGTCTAGTTGCTGAGACGTAAGCAAAAGCAGGCCTCAGATTTTTCCGTGACAATCAGGCTAAGTATAATAAAAGTACTTAAAAGAACGAGCTGATGTGTGCATCACATGACTTCCTTTTACTCCAATTTAATGTCATTTCCCCATTATTGGCAATTTTAATGTGATTCAAAAGTTTACTCTCTAAATATCACCCAAATTGAAACCAAATTAAAAAAAAACCCGCCAAATTTGTCGCCAAAAAACTGGCGATATATCGTCAAGTGTCTGCGAAATTACAACACCACTTGAGTTTACGTCGAAATTAACACTGATTTCACCGCAAAAGGGGCAAAAGACCCCTTTAGAAACACCCGAATGCAACCAAAAGGTGAGGTGCACAACTAGACCCCACTAGGAGTCTACGTACCAAATTTAGACTTTTTAGGACATACCGTTCTTGAGTTATGCGACATACATACGCATGTAGAGATGTCAGGAGAAAAATCGTTGTAATTAACTCGGGAATCGTCAAGATGGATATTTCTCGTGTCTATACGTTCTTAGGCACTTATCCAGGTGTGGTCGAGTCGTTAAAAAAAAGAACTCAACATTTATTCGAGGGTGAGCAAAATGGAAATTAAGGTCGATTTTTAGTGAAAATTTTTCGCAAATACAATGCTTTCTCTTTTGTAAAAGGAAGTAATAATGATATTGTCAAATTGCATTTGTTTTCAGCGAGTGCTTTATTCGATAACTTGGAATTTATGGTAACCGGGTGTGAGTGCATATCTTGTTAAGCTCAAAATAATTATCGTCTTTCAGAAGACACAAGATGATGACGTAAAAGAACAAAAGAATAGAAAAGTTTTTCTTAGTCGCACTTCTATCGAGATATGGGGAGCTGTAGTAAGAGGAGAAGCTTCTCGGACTGGAATGTTTGTCGAATCTTTGGATCCGAAATCACTTCTCCCTCTCAAGTCCCTTAATCTTCTCTCACGACCCCTCTTTGTGTTCTTAAGGGGACTCCTCTAGGGATGAACTGCTGCTGAGAAGTGTTGCAGGTGTCTGGGAAGAAAAGATGGGCTTATTTAAAAAACTTAACTGTCTTTGGAATCATGTGACATAGGGGATGTGTGTTTTCTTTATACTTATGCGGCACAGCAGGCAATGGTATCAGTTTCAACTTCTCATGATTTGCATTTTGAGTTGAAAATTATCTTTTCTTTGAAAATTGTTTTAACTTTAGTTAAAAAAGGAACCAGGAATATATATCTATTACGAGAGAGAGATGAATAGGTGTAAATATGGGTCTGTCTTTTATTGCTTTTAACAAAAACTTACTTTTCTTTCGAAAAATGTTTGATGTTTAATCTGAATGAACAGCTATAACAAATTTAGTAAGTGAGAAGAAGAAAACAAATGATTTATATTAATTATCTCATTTAGAAAACAAACTCTTCCAAAAAGTTTTGCAAACAGCATCCGAAAAATGGGGTGCAATTTGGTTGTTTCCTTCAATCAGAAGTAGTACTTTTTGTCACTGAGATTGATGGAATAAGGAAAAAAAATAAAAAATGGACCCTGAAAATACTTTATTTTTCCAACAGTTATTTTGTAACTATTTTTTTAAAATGTCCGATTTTTCAAACAAGGCGTGGTCTTAATGACGTCACAAATGACGCTTTTTGGCGCATCTTTCTACCACGTTTTCACGTTATGATAATCAAAAAGCGAATTACAGTTGCGCTCCACGCTTGCTATCAACCATATCGTTGCCAATACACGTGAGTAAAGATGCGCATTAAATATTTTGCGCTGTGAATGGCGACACTGAATGGCATTTCATCATTTGTGATGTCATCGGCGGACGCGTAAATATGAAAGCGCAGCGATTTAAGTAATTTTTTAAAAATATTAAACTTAAACAAATTATTTGAAACATTGTCAGGTCCTATGTTATTAAGCATGCTCTTTCAGAAAAAATTACTTTTAAAATTTTGGAAACGACCCCATTATACGCACTTTACAAAATCACTGAAACTAGTTTCAAATGTTTTGAAGCATGATAGAACAATCTACGCAATGGTAGCGAATATATATTTATTATAGAAAAATGATATAATCACCAACATAAGCGACTCTCTCCATCCGGGTAATCAAAAAAGATAAAAGTTGCACCGTTCGCACTTGGTTTATTCCTTTCCCTGATATTCAAGATGAGTGCGATGATGAATGTTTCATAATATATTTTCTAAACTTAGTTTTGAAAACATAAATTCCACGGAACAAGACGAAGTTCAAAATAATAAGGAAAATCGCGGCTGGAGTATAAAATTAATACAACTCGAAAAAAATCAAGATCCGTTTCTATCTCAGTTTTTACATTATGAACTTACACGTTTCATTACTAAATTATGACAATTATAGAAAAATCTCCTTAACATTAACTTAACCTCAGAAGAATGAACTGTTAAAAAAAAAAAAAAAACCACGTTTTGAACGAATTTGGAAGGAAATCGTGTTAATAGGATTAAAAAAAATTAGCTTATCTCTAGTTTAATGAATATTTTAAAATAATGTTCGTTTGTTAAATAACCTATATGTTTCTTTTGCAAAATTTACACTTATCCTCATATACATCATAGCCAATAATCGAGTAACGCTCCTGACGTCCTCAACAATGAAACTCGCCCTAGAGCATGAAAATTTGATAATGTTTAACATTCAGCGAAGGGCTTTATTGCGACAAGGCTGAACTCGATCCGGTAACAAAACTGTTTTACTGGTAAGACTGTGTCATTTCAGAGGAATGAAGAAACGAAAAAGTGGTCAACAATGAACATTATCTGCTGGAGTTTAGGGTCCATCCACTGTAGTTAGGTTAAAATTTCAACTATCAAAAAATATCACCAAACAGGCAATTGCTTAGTTCAAAGAAGCAATTTTCAACCTTGATACCTTGACGGGCGATTTTCTTCTAATAATATTAATAAAAAGCATCAACTTACTAAATGGGTCAAAAATGAGGTGTTACGTTATCGTTTGGGTTCAAAAACGTTTCATGTGTTTTGTGAATCTTGAAGCCCATTCAGAACCATTATTTAAGTGTGAAATTCTGGGAAAATCACTTCAGCAAAAACCACATATTTTTCCCGATTTTGAACGCATAAAAAGTCTTTAAATGAATTATTATCGAGTTTCTCGTCATACCCCATTAGTACAATTAATTTTTCTGTTTCTTCAAGTAATTTATTTACTGTTTAATCTTTTGAGATTTTTCCTTTACGCATGATAGATTTTCTCCAAGCTACACAAGCTACACGCTGGGCGAATTTTTTTAGCGACTTAAGCTTTTGCACAAATGCATTAAAACATTGTCTTTCTTTTTTACTGCCTTTTACAAAAAAGGAAGTATTGTATTCGCGAAAACATTTTCGCTGAAAAATCGACCTTAATTTCCATTTTGGTCACCCATTAATGAATGTTGAGTTTTTTTTTTCGACCCGACCACACGTGCATATATACCAAAGAACGTATAGACGCCCGAAATATCCATTTTGACGATTCCCGAGTTAATTACGAGATTTCTCGTGACGTCCGTATGTACGTATGTGCGTACGTATGTTGCATAACTCACAAACGGTATGCCCTAGAAAGTTGAAATTTGGTACGTAGGCTCCTAGTGGGGTATAGTTGTGCACCTCCTTTTTTGGTTGCAGTCGGGTGTTTCTAAAGAGGTCTTTTGCACCTTTTTTTTGGGGGGGGGGGGAATCATTGTTAATTTCGATGCAAACTCAAGTGGTGTTATAATTTGGTGGACGCTTGGCAATATATCGCCAGTCTTTTGGTCGCCAAGTTTTGCCGCCAAATTGGCGACGTTTGGAGGTTTTTTTTTTTCAAAATCTAGTTTTAATTTGGCCACTGTTGGTGATATTTAGAACGTTAACTATTTAATCACAATAAAATAGCGAATAATGGGGAAATAACATCAATTTGTGTAAAAGGAAGTCATGTGATGCACACATCAGCTCGTTTTTTTGTAAATTTTAATTTCCAGAATACTATATGTTGAATAAAAGTTACCAATTGAGTTTGTCAATGGAATAGTTCTTCCATACCTAATACAATGCATATTCTAAGCTCCTTTCAAAGATGTTTTTTTAAAAAAAATATTTATATCAACTATTTACTTCCTTTTACAAAAAAGGAAGTATTGTATTCGCGAAAAAAGTTTCACTCAAAAATCGGTCTCAATTTCCATTTTGCTCACCCCCGAATGAATGTTGAGTTTTTTTCAACTTGACCACACGTGGATAAGTGCCTAAGAATGTATAGACACCCGAAACATTTGAACCATCCCCGAGTAATTACAACGACGTCCGTAAGTACGTACGTATGTATGTGCGTATGTGCGTATGTCGCATAACTCAAGAACGGTATGTCCTAGAAAGTTGAAATTTGGTGCGTGGGTGGATCCTAGTGGGGTCTAATTGTGCACCTCCCTTTTTGGTTGCATTCGAATGTTCCAAAGGGTGTCTTTTACACCTTTTTGGGGTGAAATCATTGTTAATTTCAATATTTCAATGAAAACACATTTGTGTTATAATTTGGCAAACACTAGGCGATATATAACCAAGCTTTTGGTCGCCAAGTTTTGTCGCCATCTTGGCGACAAATTTGGTGACAATTTTTTTTTCTTCCAAATCTGAAATCATTTTGGCCATTGGGAAAATTAATCTGTATAAACGCTTTTTTGCTTTGGTTGGCAGCAAAATTGGGGTTAAAATATTTAAAGTGTTACACCTGCTTAATCCAAGGTACTACTATTATTAAATTGACGTAAAAGGAAGTCATGATATGCACACATCAACTCGTTTTACTTCCTTTTACAAAAAGGAAGTAATCCGCGATTAAAATTTTCACTCAAAAATCGGCCTTAAGTACATTTTGCTCATCGCCGAAAGAGTGTTGAGTTTTTTTTTCAATCCGACCACACGTGGATAAGTGCCTAAGAACTTATATAGACACCCGAAATATCCATTTTGACGATTACCGAGTTAATCACATTGAGTTTTTTTATAACGTCCGTCCGTATGTATGTGCGTATGTATGTCGTATAACTCAAGAACGGTATGTCCAAGAAAGTTGAAATTTGGTACGTACACTCCTAGTGGGGTCTCGTTGTGCACCTCCCTTTTTGGTTGCATTCGGATGTTCCAAAGGGGGTCTTTTACACTTTTTTGAGGGGGGGGGGAATCATTGCTAATTTCAAGCAAAACTCAAGTGGTGTTATAATTTGGCAAACACTTGGCGATATATCACCAAGCTTTTGGTCGTCAAGTTCTATTGCCAACTTAGCAACAAATTTGGATTTTTTTAAAAATCTGGTTTCATTTTGGCCACTATTGGCGAAATTTAGAGAGTCAACTATTGAACCACATTAAAATTACCAATAATGGGGAAATAACATTAAATTGATGTAAAACGAAGTCATGTGATGCAGACATCAGCTTTTTTTTTTTTTTTTGTTTAGAAGCAAATTTTTTCAAACACGTAAGATTTTTAACGAATTTGTTTTCAGAAATGAAACATCATTTGAAATAAAAAGATATGAAATTTATTGGTAAAAGATAAAAAAAAAATTCTTTCACATCGAAATACAATGTTAAATATATGTAAAATAAAAGGTTCGTCAAATAGCAAGGTGTTTCAAAATTCAAGTAGTGGTTTAAACTTACCAAAGTGTGAAAATGTGTGGCACATGTAAATATTGAGAGCATCTTTTCCCACATATAACCATCTTTTACCCAGTTAAAATGTTCACTTTACTATTACAAGTAAATTACTTATTTTAACAAAAGATGAGCTCAAAACTTGCATCATATTTTGTTCGTCAATGTTTAACTTTCTAGTACTTTTTGATACATTAACACAAGAAATACGGTACGTATAATTTAGGTTTGCTTATGTTTGTTTTAAGTTGATGGTTGATGGTTTGCATCATATTTATAAGCATATACGTACATAAGTACCCATAGGTAGTTTATTAGAAAAACTTGATGCTTTCCCTTAAGCAACTATCAAAGTGGTTGCGAGAAATAAACATCAAAGCTACATTTGTCTGAAATTGCTTAGTGTTGTCATTTCTTAAAAGTAAAATGTTCTACTTTGTTTCACCGAGCTTCCTTCTGAGGATGACAGCGTATTAAACTCGGAGATCTCGTTTCTCGAAAAGAAAGGAAGAAATAAAAAGTAATTCTTTATTACAGTCATTAAGTCGACTTATTCCACCATAAATGTTCGTAGTCTCGAACATAAACCCTCTCTATACATCATCAAATCAAAGCTTAATGGAATCGAAGAAAATATAATTCTTATTCGGCGAATTAGATTTTCAGGAGATACTTTTTTCTTCGATTTTTTTTCTTTTTCCTCTCATTTCCTGCGGTATTTGTGAAGAAATGCTTGGAACTATTTCGAACTCTACATGGGAAAGAGAAAAAAAATCGAAAAATGAAGAATTCTCGGCATCTCATTTAGCGCCTTTCCAGTTTTCTTAAATTAATTTCCTCCTTTTC
The DNA here is from genome assembly GCF_026930045.1 of Uloborus diversus. NCBI lineage: Eukaryota > Metazoa > Arthropoda > Arachnida > Araneae > Uloboridae > Uloborus > Uloborus diversus. The sequence goes on along the minus strand of NC_072731.1, from coordinate 128,000,626 downwards.
CTGTTTTCGATTCCTTCGAATTTAGAAGAACCTGTTTGTACGCAATTTTTTTTTTAAGTTCTTTTCCTCCTTTTTAGCAGATGCCAGGAAGAATGTTGTGCAGAAGTGATTCCAGATGTTTTGGAATGCCGATAAAGAAGTATTTCATTGCTGTATAGTCCCTTTTTTTTCTTTTCGAGTTGAAACTTTCCTGGAATTGTGTTTCCGTTGTCTTTTTTATACGTAGTTGGAAAAAAGGAGATGTTAAAAAAAACTAGACAGACTCGTAATTGCTTTAGTTCTGAAAACAAACGGTAGTTTTTTTTAATTAAAAAAATAACTATAAAACTACCATATTAATGTAGGAATATGCTTTTCAAAAGAAAATAAAATTCTTTATAAAAGCAAACGAAAGAACGCAATGTGGTCAATAAAAAATGTACCAACACGCTTGGTTTGATACTCATAATTTTAATACAAGGAATAGGTCCCCCAAGGAATGGTAGTTCCTGTAGCGTTTTTCTAAGTTTTGATATATGTTTTGATGAACTAATAATTTTCATTCGCTTCGTTTCTTTTGTGATGGAACACTTTTCATTAGTTTCATTTCTGTTATGATGGCGTCTAAACTTACTTGATATACATGTATTTAACAGCACATTATAATAAACTTAAAATGAGTTTTATTTGAATGAGGGTTTCCAAAACTTATTTGAGTCCTCATTTAAAATCTAGATTTTGCTTTAAAAGAACGTAATCTAAGCATTCAAATCAATGCTTATGATATCTGTGCATAATAAGGATGTCCATTAAAAAAATATCAGTGCTATTATTCTTTGTAAACATGGTTATATTTTACTCTCATTTTGTTTATTATAACGCAGGTTCATCATTTTTTTTCGAAAATAAAGAATACGAGTTCAATGTGCCTTAGTACTGAAGTCTTCTCTACAACTCATGAAAAAAAAAAAAAAAAAAAACTTTGATTGTGCAAATAGTTTTGTTGACTGACTTTACAATACGCTGCTTGAGTTTTGATGATTTAAAAAATTGCATTTTGCCAAAGCTAGAAGGAATCAAAATGAGGTGACATAGTGTATGCTGACATAAACAGCTTGGAAAAGAGTGAGTACACAATCAACTTGATATTTCGCTTCACTTGGTTGAAGCGCAGGACATGTGGCCCTACGAACATCCATCTTGGAGCGTTTTAAGGAAAAACAGCTGCGACTGTGGGGGTGGAGAAAATAATGTGCATTGTTTTTTCTTTTCTGTCGTACATTCAAGCAGTTCTTTCATACAGGCTAATTTCAGCACCGCCATTTTTGGGCTCATCTACCTTGTTTTTTACCAGAGTATTTTACACATCTTCTGCGTCTCGATCTCAGTGTTAAAAAAGGGTATTTGTACTAATTTAGAAACAAAAAAGGATGTAAAAAGATTTAATACTCGAAAGTTAACTGTTAAAGAACTTTCTACAAAGAGAGTTTTTAGAAATACGTAAAAACTTTCTTATTCATTACAGACAGCCGTTTTTTGACAGATGTAATTTAAATGCTTTGTCAATTTATATTACATGAAATTGTTACATTTGTTGCAAAACAGCTGTTTGTTGTGAAGTAGCAAGCTTCAATAATTTCCAAGAAATCTTTTTGCTCGCATTGTTGCTTTAGAAGCTAAATCTCGAATTAGGTTATTATTATTATTTAATATAATATTTTCAAACCAATAAATATTGAAGTGTCCTTTTCCCCTTTACGTTATAAATATTATCAGGTATTCATATCCGTAGTTTCATATAATATATCACGAAATCACTGTGAAAATATTCTAATCGCATTTATTAATTTGTTGGGGCTCTAGCTCTGCATAAATATAAACAAGCAACACAAAATCTTAAAACAGGAAGTTCAAAAAGCTAAGTCCGCGCGCCAAGCGCAGTTGAAATGGCAAATTTGTTGATAACCGGGATTTAACATCTACTGTTACTTAATATTATTAAGGATTAAATAATCTGAATTGACTCAATGAGCGTTTTTTTTTACCCTCTTGGTCTATAGCCTATGGTTCACGATAGGAATATTGAGTACTGTAGTTGAGAAAACATATTTGGCGAAACACAGTTTGGGGGGTTTGGGAGACTCTTCAAAATAAAAGGTGGTTTGAAACCAATTTTCATTACATTTTCATTTTTTGTACAGGACAAAAACAAATATTGAGTTAGACACCCCCGAAAAACACAGCACTGGGGTTACTTAAATGTTTCGCCAATATTGAACTCAGATTGAACCTATTGAGTTAGGCTGTCCAAAAATGGAAAATATAATAACTCATATAAAAAAGCAACTTTTTATGTTAGCAGCTTTATGCAGAGAAATTATATTTTTGACCTTTCAGTGTTTGATAATTTGATCAGAATTTTGTTTCCTAATATACATTTAAAAAAATCACTAAGCAATGATAATTAAATTGTAAAAGAAAACAAAATCATGTACGACTTTAAAGAAAAATAGTTAGGTAGATATATGAAAAGAGTAAGGTGCATTTTGCTAGTGGCTCTCTCATTTGGTAGAAAATGACTTTTTCTTCGCATTTAATTACATCATAGAAAAGAAAAGAAGTAAAAATAATTTTAATACGCGAAAATTAATTTTTTTTTTTTTTGTGTTGTTCAATTATTTTCTTCAGCGTCTTTGGAATGTGTAGTACGTGTCATCCAAAAATGAGCTAGAATGTCACATATGACACGCGTTTCACAGGTTGGCCTTCATGGCCATAGCATTAGCGGAATTTAGTTTCAGCTAAATGGCGATAACGGAGCTAAATACAGGGCACTTCGCCCTTCATTTCGTGGCATGTGTTTAGACTGAATAATAATTCGAATTTAGATAAGAATACAATTTTCTAGATCAGTCTATTAGGTAGTTTAATCTCAAATTTGAAATTCATGACAAGAGAGAGAAAGGAATCCCTTGGAACTGGATAGACTTTTGTATAAGACCACCATACCACCCAAGTGTTTCTTCTTACATAATTTTTAGAACCGCTATCGATTGAGGCAGTGATAAGGAAAAGGGATGTGTAAGTGCACATTTTCCAAGTTTTGAGTAAAATGCGTTTAAAGATAAGGTCCTAGGCAGGCTTTCATTGAAAAGTTTTTCTAAATTATGCTGTACATTAGAACCTACCAGGGCTACTAGTACTATATCTTGCTCCAAAACAGATGAGAGGTTCACCTACCATTTCTACTGCTTGTCTCCAAATTTTTAATTTTGCCTCTTACATCCCTTTGCTTCTCACTGCCTCAATTGGACTTTTCGCAAAACTCGCAAGTGCAGAAAGGAAACTTGCAAATTAATAGCACTCATTTTCAAAAAAGTTTTTTCTAGAAATGTCTGTGTTATTTTGACGTACAGACGTGTGAAAATTATTAGAATAATTGCGATTTTTTCAGTTTTTCTTGAATACTTTTGTATATACTTGCAATAATTCATGAAAGAAAGTTTATTTTGTTGTTCCAATCAATTTTTCATGCTTTTAGAGTAGTTTTAGGGACAAAATTTTGTTAAATGTTTGCATTTTTAAAAAAGGAAAACATTTGATCCAAAGTAAAGAAATTGTTTGCATTGCAGAAAGCATGTGTTTGATTAATAATCGAATTTAAAATGAAATTTTAAAGTCGTCTGGTTGCTGTTCTAGTATTTTATTTCGTTGGATTGGCATTAGTATTATTTCATTCTTAAAGCATTTCTTTTCGCATCTTTGATTAGTTTAAAATCGGTAACTTTTTTTTTCTTCTTTTGCCAAGGCATTATTGTGCGATTATGAGTAAAGCAAGTGATATTTTTCCAAGAAAATTAGCTATGATGGAGTGTCTCGTCCAAGACAATCACTATACACAACAAGAAATCTCTAAAAACTAAAAATTTTCCAAGAATTCATGTATAGATGAAAAGATCTTTGCCCTTCAAATGTGAATACCTAAACTCCATAGTAGAGAAACGCAGTAGGGCAAGTAAATTTACTGCAAGGACAGAAAGGAAATTAATTCAAATTGCAAAAGCTAACAAAAAAGTAACTAATCATGAACTAAAAATCTTTCTACAAGCTTATGAAGCAAATGTATATGATTTATCTAACCGTAGAAAGCTTATCTCAGTTGAACTCCATGCTCGTTGTCCTGGGGGGGGGGGGGGAGGGGAAGAGAGTAAAAATCACATTTGCTATGGAAAAGAGACTTGCTTGGGCGAAAATTGGCATGAACAATTTGTAAGTAGGTGTAGCAAAGTGAGAAATATTTATTTTAGTTCAAATATTCAGTAAAATCCAAGTTGCTGATTCCTTCTCCTGAAGCCATATTTATTACACAATGGCTAAAGATTCAGATTTGTTAACAAATGTGGCTAAAACATTCTTTACGAGAATATTTCTTAACAAATTACATGCGTTAAGGTATTTTTTACCCTTTAGGCATAGTTTTCTGATGAATCAATGGTTAAAATATCAAAAGAATGCACTCAGTGTGTCAGGAGAAGTACCAGTAAAGTATTTTTCCCGAATTGCATAGCACAATGGTTAAACACCTACCCAAGTTATGGATTGGAGCGTAATTTCCGCTCAAGGTACTCTATGTTTATACATTGTAGAAGCGATGATGACCCAGTATCAGCACAAAAAAGTGATCGATCGAAGGAACCACAAAGCTGAAAGATTGGATTCTAAATGGAAACTTCATATTCATGCATTATGGAGTTCTCTATGTCTTGAAGTTTTATCTGTGACCAAAGTTTTGAATGAAAAAAAAAAAAAATACTTCCACGGCATGGAAACAGTCCACAAATGAGCCCAATAAATAGTATTTGAAGTATTCTAATCAAAAATATACAGAAATGGAACACAAACAAGAATTGTCTGACAGAAGGACTCATCCAAATTTGGCACCCTGACGAGGAAATACAAATTGCGAAAAACTTATAAAAAGAATGCTAAGACGTATCGAATCCTTAGTAAAACACAGGGGGATACACCCTCAATATTTAATGCAACAATATTTTTTTTAAATAAAGTATTACGTATTTCTTTAATGTAACAAGATTTTACGATAAATTTCACAATTATTCTAATAATTTTCACACCTCTGTATAATTTTAATTATTTCTCCTCACTGTAATACGTAATTATGACTATACTGTTTTTTTACATTGATATTCACTGCGAGCTAATAACTCCCAATATTTATAATTTCATCTTAATGCATCGATACAGAATACATTTCACAAAAATAAATAGGGTTTATAGATATTATTTGTAATTATGTTTTTGAAACAGCTCCTTACAAACAAAAAAGGGACCTTGGAAAAAATTTCAAAGCACACACCTCGCATGTTATTAATGAATTTTAGGGTATTTATTGGTGTCAAAAGCAAATTATATTAAAGGCACTTTGAATATACCAGAGAAAAAATGATTTTTTTCCGCAGGAATTTTTTTTACGTTACTAAGTCGAACAGTATCCATTTTCCTTTTTTAATTTTAAAAATGATAATTATAATAACAGCCTTAAATATCTAAGCGCAGCTAAAATTATACATTTAGTATAAAAATGGCCGACGTGCTAGTTTCTTCTCATTGAAATATTAGTAGCACTCGTTCTTCGAATGGCACGCACGACGACCACTTACGGGACACAAAATAAACCAAACACACTGTCACGTGTTGATTTATGGGGTCCCCCTTATCCTATCCCCGACACGAAAGAAGATCCATGTTCATGAAAAATAAAGAGATTACACCCGTTGAAAGATCACATACGGATTTGTGGAGCGTTTTCTTGTTTGTGCCATTTTCTTTTTCGGTAACACGACGTTGTGTCGACTTGAGAGTGCACACAAAATGATGGATTACGGTTACGATTAAGAGGCTAAGAATATCGAGAATGGGATATTTTTCATTGCGTGTGTGTCATTTTAGGAGCAAGAAAAAAAAAGCATTTTTTTTCCTTTTTGAGTTTGAAATGATGAGCTGACGAAACAAAGAATTGGAAAAAGTGTAAGAAATCGTATGCAGAGTATTATCGGAGAAACGGACATCGATTGGCGCTGCGATGTCGCGAGATTTTGTAACAGAAGCATTAATGGGTACGGTCACGATTATTACAACGCAAGAGTTTGATGCAAATGACGCGATTACCATTATCGGAAAAACGATGATGATGAAGCATTTGATGATACAAAAAGTAGAGTTAAAAACGAAATGAAATGTTTTTTCCTGCCATGAAAAAAAATGAGATGTGACATTACGATTAAAATGTTTTTCTAGCATTTAAAAAAAGCCAGCAAAACAGAGTTTGTTAGTTTTGATTTCGGTTTCGGTGTTGGCATCAGTTCAAAGTCATCAAAGCTGATTAACACTAAAGGTATTTTGGGTGTCCCTCCCACTGCCATGTGAATATTCTAAATTTGTTTAGTATTTGCGAAATATTTTAGTTTTCATTAAAACGTATAACATACCAAAGAAAAAAAATCGACTTATTACACACTGACATATTTGCAGCCAAAAATTATGCCTAAGTATTCGAACTTGCAAAAAAAAAAAAAAAAAAAAAAAAAAAAAAAAAAAAAAAAATAAATAATATTAAGGACCTCCACAAATTTAGAACCCAGGTTGATGAATTTGAGGGACTACTACATCTTTGTAACAGCAGCTTAGCATTGGAAGCTCAAAACGCTTTCTATATCTAAAATTACTTGCAACTGCGAAACACTTCCGTGCACTAATTTTGCAATGTTGAACATCGTTAAATTATACCTTTTACAGTTTGGTACAAGAATCATCACTATTTTTCTGACGGAAGTGCATGTTTGTTTAAATATGGTCTCTGAATGTACTGACGTTATAAATGCTAAATAGTTTGAGTCGTGGACTTTGATGTAATGTATGCTGTTTACATGTTATCTGGTTTACACTTGACGCTATTACACTATAGTAAGATCCCCCATACCTGCCACTGCATGTGGTTTAATGTTTGGATGGGACCCGGGGCCCTGAAGACTGCTCTGTGTTTTGATTCAGTCCAGGAGCCAATATAGTCCAGTCATTTAAGCTTAAATTAGGTTAGAATCTCGGAATTCGAGAAACCCAGCTGTAAGTCTGTAAATACTTGTATATTGAAACCCTAAAAGTTGTCTCAAATCTACGTATGGTAGGGTGTACGCAACTATTAAATTTCAAGGTCGAAGGTCACAAAAATCTTTTTTTGTGCTTTTTTTTGTAAATGTCTCATTTCCTATGGGTTTTTTGCTATTTGTATTCATGATCAATATTGTAGAATACAAAATTCTCTACAAATTTTGTTTGAAATTTTTTTTTATATAGTGAACCGTTTTCGAGATAGCGAGCGGAGAGCGCGCGGTCACAGGATCACTTCAGGTCAACCGGTGCCTCCGGTCGAAAACGCGCCATATATAGTTTATGAACTATAGATAAATCAATGATTATAAATATTTGTCAATTTTTATTAACTATTATATTTTATTATTTTCTTCATGCATTAAATCTATATCTATTCAATAATACTGATAACCGTTTCCTAAAATTAAAAATAATTAAGGGAAAAACTTAAATCATAATATAATTATATTCCCATTTACACTAATGACATTTTAAATAGAAAATAATTAAGTGCATCTTCTAATACTCGACTAAAAGTTCTATACTAGACAAAAAGTTTTGATAATTATCCTCATTCCAAAACACATATTTTATTTCTGCACGTATTAAGTGGCTGTGACACAACTTCTGCGCTTTTTAAAAAGAGAAGAAAAAAAATCATTTTTAAAAGTTTTTGAGAAACTGACAAATTTGGATGAACTAGCTGCAGCATTTGAGGAAGAAAATTGTTCTGCCCAGTGATTATTAGAGAGTGGAACTCAAACTTGATTGGCAGTCTACAATGCTCCGAAATCTGAAAAGTCTCGATCATCTTTGTTATATGCATTACGTCAAGTCTACAAAACTCAATAAACCTGTGCAGCTTTCAAATATTCCACCAACAAGTGCAGCTGCTCATCAACATTTCAAACGTGTATATTATCAAGTTAAAACTTGGTTAGGGCATGATTTGAAACCCCAGGTATGGGGTTGGGCAATGCGAAACGATTTTCTGGAGCCTATCATGACAATTTTACCACCTGCTCCAGAAGATTTGCTAAATACAATTTTCTGCAACTGCAAGAGTGGTTGTGGTTCACGATGCGGATGCAAGAAAGCAGACTTGCAATGCTCTTTAGCTTGTGGCCAATGTAATGGGCAAGCTTGTCTCAATGCTCTACCACATCAGAGCGGCATTAACGAAGATGGAACCTTTGACCCCGAAATCATGGAAGAACTTGAGACAAATGTCGTTGAAGAGGATAATGAAGACCAGTTTGAAATTTACCAGCAGCCGGAAGACGATTATGAAGAGGAAAAAGATGACTGAGGCACCGGTTGACCTGAAGTGATCCTGTGACCGTGCGCTCTCCGCCCTGTATCTCGAAAACGGTTCACCGTATTAAAAATTTTTTTAAACAAAATTTGTAGAGAATTTTGTATTCTACAATATTGATAATAAATACAAATACTGGTAACTGGTTCATGTAATAAATACAATATTGTTAATAATAACCCATAGGAAATGAGAGCAAAAAAAGCGCAAAAAAAAAAAAAAAAAAAAAAAAAAACGATTTTTGTGACTTTTGAACTTGAAATTTAATAGTTGCGTACTCAATACCATTTGTAGGTTTTGAGACAACTTTTAGGGTGTCAATATACAAGTATTTACAGACTTGCAGCTGGGTATCTCGAATTCCGAGGTGAGCTTACTATAATGACTGGACTAATAATATCAGTCTCTGATCAAGAACCTCCTGCGCTACTGATTTGGAATGGGAACTTGGAAGACATTGTGACCACGATAGATTTAACGTGCCGCTCTCAGAGGATTTTCCACCAGCAGGCATGGAATTCACGACTCTCCAGCTAGAAGTCCAACACCTTATCGATCAGGCCACAACGGTTAATTTGAGTTTTATTCAGCATTTTCAGAAACTTTTTTCAATTTTATAAATATAGTAATGGTTGTAGGCTGTCAGGGATGTTTCCAAACTTTACGTACTTCTTCCTCCATAAATACAAATGTAAAATCTGCCCAGTTTAAAAAAAAAAGTTTAAGTTTTATTTAAAAATTAAATTTTAAAAATTATAATGGAAAATAGTTGCAACATTGATTGTTGGAAGGTACTTAAATTTTGTATTATCATCATCCATTCGAAATAATTTTTAACTTGAAAAGGACAGAAGACATCATAATACGCATTTTGCATCGCGTCGCACGCGTGCGATGAAGCGATAGAACTCAGAAAGATCATATCAATATTCCACTATAATATTAAAATCTGTTCGCGTCCGTCCGTCTGTCTGTCTGTCTGAAGATCGATCTTCTCGAGAACCGCTGCGAATCGAGAGTCAAACGAGATACCGATCAATTCGAAATTTTTCAAAGAAAACAATAGAATTAATTTCGTAATTGTGCGACTTTAATTAGCGGAGATATTAATTAAAACGTTAATTAACATAACGTTATTCAGGAATTTTTATTTCTTTCCTGTTGCCATTTTGCATATGGGTGAGCAAGTAAAATTCTAATAATTGTTTTAAAAGAGATTTTTTTGACTGCTGTCCAAATCTTAAAACAACGTTTCCATCTAGAATTTCATTTTAAATTAGTTAAAAATTCGTTGCTCTATTCGGACTAGCCTTTATTTTATTTTCTGTCTTTTTTAATTTTTTACATTCAACGTTCTTAACTCTTTTCAGTACATTAAAATTATTTCTTTAGCTAGGTTTATTGATTGTAGTGTAAGTTTATCAATCACCGGTCTCATATTTTGGTACATTTAGGATGTGCGACTAATTATGTTTATTTTGTTGGACTTTTTCCCGTCACATGGGTGAGTTTTCGAATTGTAATAACTCTCTTTTTCCTTCCTGTTTCTATTTTTGAAATACAGTTTGTATCGTTAAAAGAGCATGTTAAATTAAGATTGTTTGGATTTCTTTAAGTGGAAACAAAGTTGAACAAAAAAAAAATTGTTTTTAAGGATTTCAACTAAAACTAATTTGGAATCTGATGACTTGGTATTAAATTAATGCTTATTAGTATTTACTTAGTCTTGGTGCTTTAGTTTCACGTAATCAACCAAAAAGTGTGTGTCACTTTATATAAAAAGCTGATTGTAATTGTACATAAATATTTCAGATATTGTCTATCAGATTTGATTTAGTTTAAAGTGAGCACAGATTATAGGTGATAATGCATATATTTTCATCTTTTGTACTAATTAAAAATACTCATAACTTGTATCATTGATAACTATGATTAACGTTAAAGAGATTTTTGCCAAAAAAATGCTCTATAGTCGGTGGAGTTTGTGCAAAAACATTTCACTTCCGGATACCAGTATGAAATTTTGTACAGCACTTATGTTCATATAAGAGAGCAAAAAAACGCCGGGAGGCAATTGATTGGAGGTCAAGACCCCCTGTGGTGACGTCATCAAAATGGCCGCCATGTATTGGTTAGCACGTTGGTTTAACTGCTTAAAACTACATAATTGGTCATAATTTTTAAAATTCAAATACATTATCTGAAAGCAGTTTAAAAAAGCTCTTCAACAGTGCTTAGTTATATTTTCTACTAACGGTACCCGCACGGCTTTGCTCGTAGTAGAAAAATTAAAAGTTCATTTGATTCGCCTGTATATTTACAAACAATGGATGATGAATTTTTCCTCAATTTGCTATGTTAATTTGCTTGGCTATTTTACGATTCCTTCCTTCCTTCCTCAGGTGCACGACAGCCCTGGGTGGGCTCTGGCCTTTTCAACAATTGTTTCATGTTACGGTTCCACGTTACGATAATTTTGTAATTTACTCGTCCACGTTATGATAATTTGCTCGGTAAAATATTCTTAAAATTGAAACAGAAAAAGAACAAAATCGAATTTTCGAAAAATCGCTTCGAGGTGCACACCCCATGTTACAATTTAATTCTGTGCCAAGTTTTGGGAAAATAGGCCGAACGGTTTAGGTGCTATGCTCGTCACAGAGAGACATCTGGACAGATATCCCGACAAACTAGGAGCTTTATTATTAGTAAAGACAACAAATAGTTTAAATATTATTACAGTATCAACGTGAAAAGTGGTAGGAAAACAATGACTTCCCTGTATTCTGCGATATTGGAGTAAAATTTTTACTGTATTATAAAAGAACCTTTCCAATTTCATTAAATTTAAATTTGTACTTCATGTTTTAACATTTTTTGTCAGTATATTACTTTTATATTGAAGGAAAGAAAGGTTAAAATGCAGAAATAATCAAAGTCACCGCCCCAATTGGATCGAGAACTTAATTATTAATGCTATCGTATAATAAAACAATTTTGTTAAAATGCTTTCATTTTAAACATAAGACAAATAGACGAAAATTACATGTTTTAATACAAAGAAAAAGTACCTGTTATAACAAAAACCGTAGTAAGTTTTTTTAAAGAACGTTTTACGTTTTACACTGACCCTCACAACTACAAAGAAGTGTACAATTCAGATCTGATTTGACGCATCGACAGCGTGTAGACATCTCTTTGCACTTGCCTGATATAAATTCCTGAATTTTCTCCATTGTTATTTCGGGGTGTGCATACCAAAGAGGTTCAAACTCTTCACCGATTTTTACCCATCCCCACTGATATGGATCCAAGAGCTGAAAATTTCGCTGAAGACATTTTGTCCATAGTAAACATTGTAATATTGCTCTCTTAAGGTGATGCAGAACATCATTGCTAGATTGTGGAATACAGTCAACTGGTCTGTTTTACTGGGTGAAGAAAATTCTCCTAGCTTCATTTGCGGTTTCCATTGAGCTTGATGAATGATATGTCAGGACTTCGAAGCGCTGAATAAGTAGGAAATGCTCATCGTCTTCATTGATGCTCTCGGGTACTTTAGTATAGTGCAAAAAAACTTTGTCAGCATCTCTAATTGCCATCCACATTTTCGATGCAGTACCTAGTTTTACCAATGCTGGTAAAACTAGACACCGTGTGCTTATGTAAAGGCACGGGAAAAAGGCAGAAGATCTGGAACACCCTGTGGAACTTTACGGTGCAAAACGTAGATTGGAAGATACCGCAGATATTTTCCACTTCCATACTCCACCCATAGCTCTTGCAGTTTCGGAATTCGGAACATAACAATCACTACATCATCACTGTCAACAGTTTTCACGGTGATCTTTGCATGACCTGAGTATTTCGAGTATTCATGCTGCACGTAAAGGAATAGCCTCGCATCGACTTCTTCGTGGGATACGGTAGGCATGGTTTCAAAACTGTTCTTGACTCAAGCAATTACAGTGTCTTTGTAGGAGCATACAACCTGCTTTCCATCTGGTAGATCCATCTTCACGAGATTTTCTGCCAACAATTTGAAAAGCTCCTCTTTATTTTCATCTTTCGCAAGAAATTTAGTAAATGACTTTGGTATCAAAACATTGGATTTAATACTCATTCTTGGTCCAGATCCTCTCTATTGTCTCGTGTCGCTTTTCAAACTTTCTTTTGAATACCGGTCGAAAACTAAATCTACCCTATGAACGCTTTTAGTCTCATTAATATTCACAATCTGATCGCAATTTTGTTGGACAGTTCCAGTAGACTGAGGAACAAGCATGGAATCAGTGCAGCCCCATAAATGGACAATTGCTTCCGGAATAGCTGTCAAAACCAGTCCAGTTGATTGGACGATACAAGAAACTACGTCGGACTTTTTTCTTTGTTTCCTAAATTTGCCGAGGTTGGATATAGAAGGTGGACACGAGCTGTTTTCATGAGAAAAATTTCTTTTACATCCATTTGAATTACCTTGCAGGCAACATATAGCTTAGTAAAAAGAGTGCTGCCCCTCCTCAAATCAACAATGTTTTGCTTGTCTTTGGACTGAACGGATATATTTTTCTGCTCATCAAGAGGAGATTGTTTCTTTTAATAACATCATGTATGGATAATTTTCTTAACACTAAGCGATCTTCTACAAATGTATTGAATTGGCTTGCGCTGACATCACAGAAATGGCACTTTTTTCCGAGAGAACAATTTTGTTGCTGTTTACTGTAGTTAAATCGTCATCTTCGAAAGGATTCCCGTGTTCTTCAAATGTTTCAACTAGGCTGGAAACATGAGTTTCATACCGAATACAAAAGCTTCTAGTATATTCATGTATCTAGTATCTAGTTTTTCAGTATTGACGTCAGACTTCAGGCTCTGATTTTCTTCAAACTCCCCAATCATGCGCACAACTTCTTGTCCAGCAACCATCCACTGTACTAATGACGCCTCATGACTTAAACGTGATAGATTAGTTGATGATTTTTAAATCAATTTGTTGTTTTGCTCATGCAAATGGTCGTATGCCATCCTGGAAAATTTCCTCTCAGTTTTGGAGCCAGATAAATTTCCCCTATGAAACTCCTGAAAAATAGCTGGATGCATTTCTGGTAACTGCTTCCAATCGAACAGAAATACTGAAGGCCATCGGTCATAACTTGTATGATCAAGAACAAACATCCATGGACATATGTTCTCAAGAATGACAGTAAAATCTGAGAAATTTCCTTGACGAATAGTGCGCACCAGATTTAAAAATATACATTCTAGCTCCATGGTGATCTTCCAGTACTTAAACTGAGGCAATTCTTCTGATCTTCGCTTAACCCAGTCTGTAAATGTTTCCTCTGTATCTTTTCGATTTTGATATGCTTTCTCTAACAGAACTTGGAGAGTAGTTACTGCAAATTCGTGAGCTTATCGAACTTCTCTTCATATGCGAAACTTTTAGTGTTCTTTCTGCTCTTCCCGATGTTGTTACATGAGCTTCTACTAGAAGTTCAGTTCATCCACTTCCTTCAAGCCATGTACCTATTGCAGATGAAACAGCCATTTCTATGTGGAGACCACCTGACATGACCAACATTTTATCTTCGCCATACTCATTCAGCATAGCCCACTGAATAGATTTTAGCAGGGCGTAGATGGGACCCTGATTACAAACACTCAATTCATTAAATATTTTACTTTTTCAAAAGCACGTGAAAGAAATGATTGCAAGCTAGGTTAGTATTTTGAGGTCACATGGACCAAATGAAAGAGAAACATTTATTCTAAAAAATATTACGAATTTTAAATACGTTTTGTTTATTGAAAAGGACATAAAGAAATGAATACAAGCTATATGTTAATTTTAATGCTAGATGGAACCAACAATTGAAGTTATCGATTTCAAACCGTAACAGAATTATATGACTGGTCTTTATTTGATATTATTTGCTACAGCATTAACCAGTCAAATATTCAGTTATTGAAAATTATATCTGAATAATAAACATATCACTATGGAATTAATTATTGCTGAGAACAGCAGAGCTAGAAAGAAACGAGCTAGGTGGATTGCAATCCAAAGTTACAGCTTATTGGTGGGAAAAAATCGAGTAGTCGTTCTGATTCTTGCCGCTAGACGGCAGACGTTCGCACTTGCAGGAGAAGTGAATTATTATGTGACAATACATATGTGTATTGAATCCGGTAAGGAATTTTTAATTAAAAGTTTCTGTGCGGGTTAGATGCGGCGGAACAGTTGGAACAATTCAATGAGAATGCCCTCCCCCCTCCTCCCGCCCCATGTAGTTACGTTATTGCAGTGAAATTTTTTAAACTCTTTACTAAGGGGGAGGGGGAGAAGAAATGCATATTTTTATAGTTTATTTTAGAGATTTTAATTAGTGTAGCTATTTTTTACAGAAGAATAATTTCTAATGGCATTTTGAGCAGTTAAACGAAACTTTTCACCTTTCCGCGACGGCCATATTAATGACGGAAATTTTAATAACTCTAAAACTACTTGTCTTATTAGGAAAAATCAATATCTCTTAAATAGCTCTTTTAAAGCTCTTTCAGATGATATGCATTCATATCACAATATAAAGATCTGTAATGTAGTTCCTAGCAGTTAAACGTACGTACTTACCTTTTCAAGCGGCCATTTTGATGACGTTAATTGTAATAACTCTAAAACTATTTGTGATAGGGAAAAAAGTCAATCACTATTAAATAGCTCTTTTAAAGTGCTTTTAAATTATATACTTTAATTTCGCAATATTAAGATCCATAATAGAGTTCTAAGCAGTTAAACGAACGCACTTTTCTTAATAAGGCGGCCATTTTGATGACGTCATCACAGGGGGTTCATGACCTCTGATCAAATGCCTCCCGGCGGATTTTTGTTCTTAGATATGTACATAAGCACTGTGCAAAATTTCAGACTGGTATCCGGAAGTGAAATGTTTTGGGTATTTTTGTCACAAACTCCACGGACTACTACTGGTGTTTTGCAAACCTTGCATTACGCGTATTTACTTATTCCTTAGCGCTTTAGAAACGGATGTCAGAGTAATACAAAAACATCAATTGGACATCTCTTTCATTTTTTGAATAGCCCGTGCAACGCCGGGCACGCAGCTAGTATATAATTAAAAACGAGCGTAATTAACATAATCCTCCGATAAAAATTAGCGGAGATATCAATTAAAAACTATATATTAATTATGACACATAGATTTCGACATCAAATCTCTATTTTTCGAAGGCTTTCCTCCATTCAAATTATTATTCAGTGCTTTATCTCAATTTCCCGCAACATGCTTTTATTAAAATTTATAGCGGCGAAGAAAATCATTGAGACGAAAGATCTGTTGCCATTTTTTATCGAATATGAACAAGTTAAATTCTTGCTTTCGTTTCAAAAGCTATTCAGTAATCAGAGGATTTAAAATGTTTACTTTTTGGTCATTCTGGTTTATGATTTTTTTTTGGTTCACGCCTGAGTGTTGAACAGCGTCACTTGACATAACTTTTATTTTCGAGGTGGACCGTGCAAAGCCGAGCGACGCAGCTAGTATTAATTTAAAGTATAACGCTCCTTTCCGTGTTAAAAAGCCATAAACCGTTAAATAATTTATTCTGAAACTTACTAAATTGGACTAAAAGTCATGTAATAAAAATTAATCAAATATTTCAGACTAAGTAAACTGTAAAATCATGATTCTTTGCAATATACCTTCTTTTATCAAAAAGAAAACAGAAAGATAGAGAAAGTGAGAGGGTTAGATTAAAACAGAGAGAGAAAAGGAGGGTGGCAGACATTGGATCAACACTGCTCATCCTCTGAATCTTCTCCCATTTCCTCCAATTTCCGCGGCTTTGGAAAGAACGGAAATGACGTACCTGTGGGGGTGAGAGGGACAGGCAACCTGATCCTTCACGACCTGACAGATGGATTCGCCTCCATCACAGATCATGTGACACGTGGTCTCACGGTCATTAAGGGCAGATGAGGAGGAATCACTGACCCTCAACCTTTCGGTAATTGGAAGGAATTTCAAGAAATGACGGATAAAATAATTTAATAACACGAACTTCTAACATAAAAATATTTATGGCTAATGAGGACTTTGTTTGTATTACTAGGTCAAGCAAAATTTGTTTTAACGGATTGTAGAAGTGCTCTTTAGAACTAGGAGCGTTGAGTCAAGTAAATTGACGAAGCAATAATCGTTAATGGGGGTGCTCCACAATATTCAAATATTGAGTCATTTCATTGTAACAAATGGCAAGTACACTACTTGTACACTGGTGTAACAATTTTTATAGAATTTTCAGATTTGGTCAATTATTTCCAGAACTACTGGACCGATTTCAATGAACTTTGGTATGTACATACATTTAAACAATACGAACCAAATAGTTATATTAAATTTAAAACACACCCCCATGGTCATAAAAAACGCTCGTTATAGTCGGATTTTATAAAACAGCGGTTGCAAAATTGAACAAAAAAATGGGTTAGTAGGGGATATGATCCCCTGTAACAGACATAAAGGCCTCGCAGTGTGACTCCTTACTTGAAATGCAGCAGTTTATGGGATCCCAGGGCATTTTTTTCCATTCGTTTAACAACGCTATACTCAGGTTGTAGAGGGTCCTCGGAGGGTTATTACGAGTTGCTACTGCCCTCTCAAGAGCGTCCTAGACATGCTCTATAGGATTGGAGTCTAGAGATCTGCTTGGCCAATCTATCCTGTGAATATCCTATCGTTCAGGAAATTCGTCGACCACAAGAACTCTGGGGGGGGGGTCTTGTGTAATCATCCATTAAAATTAACTCAGGGCTAATAGTGCCCCTCGAGGTGAGCGTAGGACTCGAAGACCACATCCCTATGCCTCATAACTGTAATAAAGCCTCTCTCAAATACATGGAGAGGCGTGCAGCCATCCAACGTGATGCCTGCCCAGACCGTCAAACCTCCTCATCCATAATGGTCGATTTCGCGGTTATTGGAGGGAAGGTAGTGGCTCCCGGTTCAGCTTAACCGACTATTATTGTCCTACGTTCATTGGATAGAAGCACGAACCCACTACCTTTCCTCCAATATGCGCGAAATCGACCATTATTACGGTGGTGGTTTGACGGTCTGAACAAGCATCATGTTGAGTGGCCGCACGCCCCTCCATGTTTTTGAGAGAAGATCTTTGACAGTTGCTAGGAATAGAAATGTGGTCTTGGAGCCCTGTGCACACCTCTTGAGAGGTACTGTTAGTCCTGGGGTAATTTTAATGGATGTTAACGCAAGGACACATAGATCTCTTCTGGTCGACGAATGTCTGGAAGGGGAGGATATTCACTGGAGGGTTTAGCCAAGTAGATCTCTAGACTCCAATCCTATAGAGCATGTCTGGGACGCTCTCGGGAGAGCAAGAGAGCAATAGTAACTCGCAACACCTCTCCGGGAATATCCATAGTCTGAGAACAGTGTCGTTGAGCGAGTGGAAACAATTGCCCCAGGATCCCATAAACTTCATTTCAAGTATGGAGTCACACTGCAAGGTCTATAGGTTTGTTAGAGTTGACCATACCCCCGTTAACCCATTTAGTTGTTCAATTTTGCAACCGCTGTTTCACACCATCTAACTCTAACGCGCGTTATTTATGATCATGCGAGTGTATTTTAAATCTTGGACGGTTATTTGTTTTGCATTGGTTTCATTGTATGTACATACTAAATTTCATTAAAATCAACCTGGTAGTTCTGGAGATAATTGACATTATCTGAAAATTCTCTTAATTTCTTACACCAGTGTATATCGTAACTTCGGAGCAACAGTAAGATAGGGGAAAAGGGAGCACATGTGAGCAATATTTTTCATTTCTTTATTTTTAAAAAAATATTATCAATTTCTCAACACAAATGTGTCCCCATGATTAAATACTTTTCTTTGTGTCATGGATTTTTTTAAAAAAATATTTCTTTATGGTCTTTTTAAATTAACGTCTGCAGTTGTTCACATGTGCCCCTAGAGAGGAACACATGTGAACAGGAACACGGGTAAAAAAAAATGCAGGAGAAGCATCATATTTCAAAGAAAATTTCTTCAATATGAAACATATACCTGAATAACAAATACGTTGAAGGGTTTGTAACCTATACTGCGTTAGTTTCAATTGTACAGTTATCGTTTCACTAGGAAAATATTTTTACCGAATATATAACTGCGCACTGTCAAATTCTGAAGTCTCGTAGCCGGTTCTGATTACTGAATAGACTAGACAAAACTTATATGACTACATAATACAAAGAATTTTTTTTATCTAAGGGTTACTCTATGTATACATCTATTTTGCTTTTAATTTTTATGCGTTGTTTGATAATGTATTTTAAAATGATTTTGAACTTCAGTTTCTAATTAAATAAAAATATTTTGTCTTTTTATTTTCTGTAAGTGTTATATAACACAAAAATATAGATCAAATATTTAGTAACAAAAAAAAAATTATTTTCATTTATGTTTATTAATATTAATAACAGTTGCTAATAAATTTACAAACTGATTATAGGAAAATAATAATTATAAATATTTACACATTTTTAACACTTACAATATCCTACACTAATAATAATATTAAGGAGAACGGCTATGGGAATTGTTCACTTGTGCCCCTAGATGTTGTGGTCACAAGTGCCTCATCGTATACTTTAGAGCAAATTCGCAAAAATAATTAATTTTTAATGTAATAAAAAATAAAAACTTTTCATAAATTTACTTGAATGTTCATACAATGATTCGCGTACTAGTTACATTTAGATTAGCAGTTAGTTTTAAAAATGTTATCACGTTAAGAAGAAAGTGATAAAAAATTTTCCACGCCTGCTGAAACAAAGAAGTTGCCATCACAGAACATAAAATAACTCATTGCTCTAAATATTTGTCCAAGAGCTACAACTGGTACTGCTCTTAATTGAGAATTTTTCGCTGTTTTTTTTTTTCACTTCAAGCGATCTTAGTAAAACTACCATGTTCATATGACCCCGTCTTCACATGAGCCCCCTTTTCCCCTATATAATTCCAGAAATAACACTAAGATATCTTACTGTTGCTCTGAGGTGACGATATGACCATAAGTATTGGGACACTTTGAAAAATTCACATTTTTACAGATTTCTCAAAAAATAATAGACCAATTGCTCTGTAATCGTTTTTACACTTCAGCTGTCATTTTCCAATAAAATTAAGTCTACTATTCAGTTAGGGGTCCAGCAACAAATTGAGGAAACAAAGAAAGGTTTTTGATCATATTTCATTGTAAATAGCTCGGAATAAGCTATAAATTTCAGAAATAAGGTTACGAACTATGTAGAACTTATTTTTTATATTTTTTCGGGTATATACCTCTTACACCCATGGAGAAATAGGCATTTCTTTCTAAAATATTTTTTTTTGAAGGTTTTCAGCTCATAACACGCAGAGCTTTCCGTCAAACGTTACTAAACTTTCGGAATATTTGACAGCATACAAGAGAAACAAAGATACAAGAGAAACATAAAATTTGAAGTTGGAAAGATTGAAAATTTAATGAAACGTGAGCGTTTAAAGCAATTAATTTTTCACTGCGCATACGGGAAAAATAGCAATTTATAACTTTTATAATCGAAAGCCTAGATAGATCCTGCTACTCATAAAAAAATTCCATCTCGATATCTTTATTAAAAGTTATCAGCGATCTAATGAGCCGAATTTCAATAATTCTTAGATAGGCGACGACTCGTGAGGGATCTTTCGCAAATAATCTATTTTTATCATGAATCACTCTACACGAAGTATTGCCGGTTTGAGAACGACCCCTTACCTTTTGTCGCCTATCCAAGAACTATTGAAATTCGGCTCATTAGATCGCTGATAACTTTTTAAAATTTAAAGGTACGGAAATGTAATTTTTGATGAGTTATATATTCTATCTCATCTTTGGATTATGAAGGTTATAAATTGCTATCTTTCGCGCATGCGCAGTAAAAAAAATTGCTTTAATCGTTCATATTTAATTAAATTTTAAATCTTTTACCTTCAAAGTTCATTATGTGTTTCTTGTAATATTCCGAAAGTCTAGTAACGTTTGACGGAAAACTCTTCGTGTTATGAACCGAAAACTTTTAGTCAAAATTTGTATTTTTGAAAGAAATGCTTATATTTCCTTCGGTGTGAGAGGTAGGGGGAGGTGGGGTACGTTGGACCGGTTTCAATTATTTTAATACTATAAATATTTTTTATTTTATGACTAACAAATAGCATCTTGGTCATTCCATACGAAATGAGCTAAAATGACAAAAAAGTGGTGACTGCATGGTAACAGATTTTTATGAAATTTGGTATACAGGTTCCTTTTATGCCTGTATAGAAACATCTAAAATATTTTTGCTTTATATTTTTTATTTTAGTAGTTACATGCGATTGAAAATTGGTAACATTGAACAGTATTCTCATAAATGCTAAATGTAGCATTTTTGAAGGCTTGTATTTTATTAACTATTAAATGCAAAAATAAAAGTTACATATTCTTGTAATCTATAGGGTAGGACAATTCATCTCCTTTCGGTAATTTTTTCAAGTTATTATAGTTAACTTTTAACCGTGTTTTAAAAACTGAAAATATTTCAGTTTTCTCATAATTAAGCATTTTTATTTTTAATCTCAAGCTTTAAGAAATGTCTTCGCTGTGCTGAAATTAATATCCAATAATTTGCTAAGTGTCATAAAAGAATTGATAATAGTTTTGAAGTTGCGTTTTACCTCTTTTGTCTTCAAAATCAGTTTTGAACTTAGTAACATTTTGTAAAATCATTAAATTCCCCTTCACACAGGCACAACAATTTTAATGAGGGAAACTTTACACAACTTTCAAATTTTGCAAGAGTATAGAACATTATTACTACTATTTGCTTGAAGAAATCCAAAACTGGTTTTTGATTTCCAAGCTTAAAATGAAATTCAGAACAATAGCATTTTTTTTTTGTGTTTTATGAGAAATTACGAGAATTCAAAGTATTAGATAAATGACTAAATGATGCAAAAGCAAGTATACTTAGCA